>NW_028151907.1:0-127832 GCF_964638095.1 Poromitra crassiceps | reverse complement strand
ACTCCTCCTCTCCTGTCCAGAACATGGAGGTGGCAGCGGTGAGCCATGCTGCTGTTCAACATGGTGCTGGAGCAGGGCAAGTGGGACCTCTGCAGGCACATGATCTGCTTCCTCAAGGCCCATTGGCTCTGGGGAGATGGACACCCCGCCCCCAACAGCCACCACTCAGGTGAACATCTGCAGGTCTTCTCAGCACAGCTCTCTGCCTTTCCTCACCTCTTTCCTCTGACATTAGCAGCAGACATCAGTCAAGCACAAGTGACATGAGAGTGTTTGTAACTCAAATGTTCTAATTCAGCTGCTGTCTTAGCAAACCTTAGGACGTGCAGCACATTGCATCTTTATACCAGTGTTGTTCGCAAACTCTTTCCCATCAAGGACACCTACATTGACACCAATTAGACCTAGGGATGTCGACCGATAACCTTTTACCCGATAATCGACCGTTTCAACATTAACTGATTAATGCTATCAGTGAAGCAAATGTTGCACGTGCCCTTTAACACGTGCCATGCCATGTATCACACACACACACAAGGAGGCATTGAGGCATTGTGACAAGACTGATCAGCAGGCCCAAACGGAATCTGCTGAGTTCAGTGTGCACAGATTCCGTCTGGGCCTGCTGATCAGTGAAGAATTGAGAATATAATGATCACAATATTGAGCAAAATAATTGGGCTGATCATCTTTGACATAATCCACCTTCCAGTTTTCCTAGAGATTTGAGATGATTTCTCCCCCTTGCCTCAGATCAACATGATGCTAGCCAACCTGTACAGGAAGGCTGGTCAGGAACGCTCTGCGGTGACCAGCTACAAAGAGGTCCTGAGGCAGTGTCCCCTCGCCCTGGACGCCATCATCGGTATGCATGTCCACAGAGACGCCTCCATCCTGCTTTGGCTTGCTTACTGCTTACAGCACTTCCTTGCTGAAGTCAGATATCTTAAGTTGATCTTCTCTCTCTATACCAGCCATTCACAACCAGTGGGCCACGAAGGTTTTGCAAGTGGGCTGCCAAATCATTTCCAAAACATTATAATCTTTTGTCTTTAATTTTTCTCATACTTATTATTAGTATGAGAATGCATTTCTCCATTGTTGAATGATGCCGCAATTTAATTTGTAATCAATTATTTAATTAATGATTTGTTAATTAGCCTATTGCAGACAGCCCCTCACTTTTAGTTTCTGCTTTCTGTGTGCTGCTGATGGACAACTATTTTTATTGTTAAAATAAAAAGTGCTGTGAGAACACATTTTGGCCTCCGTACTGTTTATGGTCAGATGGGGGCAAAAAAACAAAACACCCCCCCGCCCCTGATTTCCCCCATTTTCTCCCAAATTATACTTGTCAAATTTTCCCCCTGCTGCCCCGGTTGCTGCTCCACCCTCTGCCGATCTGGGGAGAGCCATAGACTAGCACCATGCTTCCTCCGAACACATGAGCAGTTGCCAGCCGCTTCTTTTCACCTGACAGCGGGGAGCTTCACCGGCAGAAGGTAGCACGTGGGAGGATCCCGCTATTCCCACCAGTTCCCTTCCACCCCGGCCAGGCGCACGCACACGCACGCTCGCTCGCTCTGGCCCTCTGTCTTGGAGTTTGTATTGTACCTGCTGTCTCTTGTGTTTCTATGTTTTGTCTCTTTTGTGCCTCAGCAGATAGTGGAAAGCTCTCTCTCATCTTGTTTCCTCTAGGCCTCCTCTCTCTGTCAGTGAAGGGAGATGAGGTGGCGTCTATGACTATGGATGTGATTCAGAGTATCCCCAGCCTGGACTGGCTCTCTGTCTGGATCAAAGCGTATGCCTTCATACATTCAGGGGACAACCACAGAGCTATCAACACCACTTGGTGAGCCCAGTAGTTCTCCTTTCTGCAGAGGGATGGCTTGTAAAAGTACCATTTAATGCACACATGGGCAAACTAAGGCCCGCGGGCCGGACTCAAAGAAAACCAAAAACGACCACCAAAAACTCAATAAAAGGCAGAATTATGTTAATAAATCTTATCTGCTACAGCCATTGGATTTGTATCCCTATTATATCAGGAGATTAACAAGAATAATCACAACGGGAGAGAGGGTTAAAAATAGGGAGACCTTTGTCCTTCACTTACTTGATGTAAGTCAGTATGGCCTTCAGGAACTAAATGTTGCCCACCTCAGATCTATCCAGTGATATGAGCTAGTTAGCAGCGGCAAGCTGTCTCTCTGCATCAATCATATTAAACGCCAGACAAAATCTTCAAAACAGATCAAAGTGTGGAAAAAGAACAGTATGGCATTTTGTCATAGAAGATGTGTAGGAACCCTGATAACAGTACTCTTACACTTTTCTCCATGCTGCCTCTCCACCCAGGCGTTGTTGCTGGCCCAGTCCTGTGCCTCCCTCCCCTACTCCCCCCACGTCATGGAGCTGATGGTGCCTGTGGTGCTGGAGAAGAGGCCACGTCGCAGGAGCCCATCCCCGACCCGCTGCTGCCCAACGTGGCCAAGTTCATCACGAGTTCCCCCTCTTCCTCCAGACCATCGTCCACTGTGCAAGGAAGACGGAGGATGCCCTGTGGAATGACCTGTTTGCTGCCGTGGGGAACCCCAAGGACCTGTTCAAGGAGTGTCTCATGGCTCTGGATCTTCTGGACACAGCAGCCTCGTATCTGATCATGCTGCAGCCTGCAGGTACTGATTGGTTGCTGTGGTGGTCAGACAAACACAGTTCCACTCTAACACACTATATCTATACAGTGGGGTTTACAGCGAGCTTTGTAAGGATTGTCAAACATATTCAGCCTGGGACCTAAATAAAACAACAACTTCTGACTGGAACTAGGGCTGCAGCTACGTTATTTTCATCTGTCAATTATTTTCTCCACTAATCGGTTAATTAGATATTCATTTGGTTTATAAAATGTCACAAAATGGTAAAAAATGGCAATCAGTTTTCCCCCAAAGGCCAAGATGACCTCCACAAATGTCGTCTTTTGTGCTGACCAACAGTCCACAACACAAAGATAATCACTTTATTGTCATAGAAGACTAAAGAAACAGAAAATATTCACTTTTAAGAAGCTGGAACGGGATAATTTTAGTATTTTTCTTCTTAAAAATGAGTCGAAACATGAATTCATTCAAATGTTAAGAAAAAAAAAGTAATGTCAAAAAGAAAAATATAATTGTAATTATGATGTACAGTATGTCTCTTCCCTGCTCAAAATAAATATGATAAAAAATAATAGTCTAGTGCGGCGATCCTCAAAGTCCGGACTCCGGTCCGCATCTGGACCGAGACGCCGTCCTATCCGGACCGAGCCCTATAACCTACAAATCATCGATAACTTACATTTTCACGGACCGTTTCTATTTTAACCGGCACATGCTTTATAGTCTTAACGGTAATACTGGTTTATCTGCCAGGAAGCTCACAGACCAATGCATGCGCTGTAAATCATCACACGTGATGCTACTCGGCCAATCAAATAAGCGAATCGTTTCTCTCTGTTGCTTCTCAGTGGTGCTGCGAGAGTGTGACACACGGGGGGAGGCGAGGCGAGGCGAGATATAGTAATTTGACATGGTGTGCTTAAAAGAAACCACTCTTACATGTCCATTCATTGTTCTTACAGGCAGATCAAAACCAGTATGTCTCGTGTGAAGTGCGGTGCGATCCTGACTAGGGATGTTCATTTTGAAAATTTTCCAAAATCGATAATCGGTGAAAATTAACGATCAATTATCGATTATCGATCTATTAATACTTAGAAAATTTTCAATTTTTTTTTTTTTTTTTTTACAAAATGAATGCCTATGGCAGAAAATACGAAAGACGTGTTTGTGTAAATAACTTGGATTGAAAGTGATGAGATTTGTTCCACATGCAAAGGGCATTGTCATGTTTTCTGATGTGCAATGTTCATAAACAGTGCAAGATATGGATATTGATGATTATTATTAATGGAGTGTGCATTGACATATTCTTCATACATGCACCCAACTGTGAGGCACATACCGTGATGGCACGGGACGAATACATGTACCGTGAAACCCCTTATATGTGTGTGTGTGTGTGTGTACATACAACCATACATATATAGTGTGTGTGTGTGTGTGTGTGTGTGTGTGTGTATGGGGCCAGTGCACATTAATCAACATATCAGCATTATACATCAATGTAAATTTGCTGGAAGTGCACACGTGACTTGCTGTTCTCTACAGTACATTTAGACTTGAGACTTGATGTTAATGACATGGACTTGACTCAGACCTTGTTTGGTAATCTACATTTAGACTAAGCAAAAGTGGACAGAGGGACCTACCCGCTTGTCGGTGACCATGCTGCTGTAGCACCCGGACAAGGTGGGCAGTAGGACCCTGGGGGGCAGCTTGGTGGCCAGGGTGCTCCTCAGGGAGGCGAGGTGGACCGGCAGCTGGGGTGGACAGGACGGGGAAGACTCTGCCAGCTGGGTCAGCCGGCACACCTGGAGGCAGTGGTCGTGTTAACCCAATAATATGGTCAATGGTAAATGGCCTGTATTTATATAGCGCTTTTATCCAAAGCGCTTTAAAAATCAGTAGGTACATTCACCCATTCACACAGACATTCACACACCAATGGCAGCAAGCTACCACGCAGGGTAGCAATCTGTAGAGCGGACATCCCGCCCCTTCTGTCGATGTTGACAGTCCGACAACGTCTCATATGCAGCTATTTATTACTATTATTATTAACCAAAATGTTATCTGGACATACAATCCATCAGCTCCACCTCCATTCTGTTATCTGGACATACAATCCATCAGCTCCACCTCCATTATGTTATCTGGACATACAATCCATCAGCTCCACCTCCATTCTATTTATTAATATTATTATTAACCAAAATGCTATCTGGACATACAATCCATCAGCTCCACCTCCATTCTCGCATCAACTGGACTGTAAACAATAACCATGATTACCCAGATTGAGGGTTCAGTGTCTTGCCCAAGGACACTTCGACATGCAGACTGGAGGAGGTGGGGATCGAACCACCGACCTCTTTTATCCAAAGCGATTTAGACCTCTTTTATCCAAAGCGATCAGTGGATGACCCGCTCTACCTCCTGAGCTACAGCCGCCCCAGTATTCTCTGTCTTTCAACTTCTTTTTTTTAAACAATGACAGAAAAATCGGAAGGCTGTCTGTCATTTTAACACAGGGAATAATACAAATGACAGTAAATCGAACGTAATCTCTGCCTGGAGGAGCAGATTACAGGTCAGTCTGCTGAAATGTGTCTGTTGTGTCTCGATTGTCAACACAACATACAAGATTTAATAAGAGTGTTGTGGTGCTGACGTGTGCTTCAGGCTGTCATATATAACATGTCCTGGTTGTGGTGCTGACCTGTGCTTCAGGCTGTCATATATAACAGTGACCTTGACCTTTGACCACGAAAATCTAATCAGTTCATCCTTGAGTCCAAGTCGATGTTTGAGGCAAATTTGATGAAACTCCGTCAAGGCATTCTGAGATATCGCGTTAACAAGCTTGAAAATGGCGTTCGAGTGGTCACAGTGACCTTGACCTTTGACCACCAAAATCGAATGAGTTCATCCTTGAGTCCAAGTGGATGTTTAAGGCAAATTTGATGAAATTCCATCAAGGCATTCCTCAGATATTGCGTTAATAAGCTGGAAAATGGCGTTCGAGAGGTCACAGTGACCTTGACCTTTGACATTTGACCACCAAAATCGAATCAGTTCATCCTTGAGTCCAAGTGGATGTTTAAGGCAAATTTGATGAAATTCCATCAAGGCATTCCTCAGATATCGCGTTAACAAGCTGGAAAATGGCGTTCGAGAGGTCACAGTGACCTTGACCTTTGACCACCAAAATCTAATCAGATCATCCTTCAGCCTAAGTGGATGTTTAAGGCAAATTTGATGAAATTCCGTCAAGGCGTTCCTCAGATATCGCGTTAACGAACATCGTATGTCCGTACGTACAGACGTACGTACGGACATACGTACGGACGGACGGACGGACAACCCGGATCCATAATGCCTCCGGCCTGGCTATCGCCGGCGGCAGAGGCATAAAAGTTGGGAGTCAATCGGAAGGGCAAGACCATGCAGAAAACCAAAGCTTTTGGAGCACAAACTTGACTTACTGCTGGCTGGCATTGTTTGGTGTGGAGAGTGGGTCTGGGCCAAAGATGGATTTACACAGTAGGGGTGGTTTATCATAACCTTGCTTGCAAGATGAATAACCTCGCGAGATCAAAAGAGATTCTCTCGACGTAATCCATCTTGTCATGCACAGGCAGTTAAGATGATTGGCCGAACCGTGCCGGCTCGACGAATCAGCGGCAGCCTTAGGCGGGCTCAGGCTCATCTGGGCAAGTAGTGGGTACATGGTCTTTGTAGTTCTTTTCACTCGTCAACATGGCTGCCGCCGCGGAAGTGACAGGCAGTCTGAATGAAATTGAATGTAACGTTCCCAATTCTATGTATTAAATTCTAAAAAACGACCCTCAACATTTGGGAAGGCTGAGCCACACAACTAGTTCGTTATAATCTAACTTCATGCTTCGAAAGCGACTTTACGACGATGAGGACTCAATCAATGAATACCACGGAGATCAGGCACAGGCACCTTCGGCGATCTGATTGGTTGAAGTTAACACGCACCAGCGGTGATAGACAGATGGGTCATCCAATCACCTGCCAAGTAGCTTGGAAAAAGTGCCCGCCTCCGTCAGCGGGTCGGGTTACTGCATTCCCAGATCGACTGGTTTAGTGAAACGTAATGTGGAGCTAAACCGTCCATCTGGCAGCGTCAGGTTAGGTTTATCAGCCCTTCACCATCAAAGGTTAAGTTATTTAAAAATGTATAGTTAGGCCGCTATGCCAACTGATTTGACTCTGTTTAGTCTGTCTGTGTCTGCCACTGTTTTGACTGACTATCACGTCGAGTGGAAATGTTTCTGAATGTGAGGGGGACCAGACACATCTGGCACATCAGGCTGTCTGCTGGTGATAATTGTGTGTGTGTGTGTGTGTGTGTGTGTGTGTGTGTGTGTGTGTGTGTGTGTGTGTGTGTGTGTGTGTGTGTGTGTGTGTGTGTGTGTGTGTGTGTGTGTGTGTGTGTGTGTGTGTGTGTGTGTGTGCACTGTGAAGATCTATAACGTTAGGCTTGGCTTACATGCAGTGTTGTTGGTTTTGTGTAGGAGTGTAGACTGCTGTCATGCATTGTGCACCTCGGTCCGGTGTCATATTGTGCTGAAGTGCACACACAGCTAGTGTGGTGGTGATGATGCATTATTATCAGTACCAGAACTCCCTCCATTCACCATATCACTCCCGTTCTTCATTAAATACCGTATCGACTTCAAAATCCTGCTTCTCACCTTCAAGGCCCTTCACAATCTTGCACCTCCATATCTGTCTGAACTCCTTCACACCTGTTGTTGTTGCCTGGTTGTTTTTCAAAAAGATCTGTGGTAGCAAGGAACCAGAATGTTTATATAATCATATTCAATATACATGTGACAGACATACCCGCACTACCAGACAGGTGGCGAGGGAGCATTTCACTTTACCTAGGCCTAGAACAAATGCAATGAAAAAATCTGTCATGTACCGAGCCATGTCTAAATGGAATGCTCTACCTCCTACAATTATAAATATAGAAAGTAGATATAGACTTAAAAAGAAGCTAAAAGTACATTTTATAATTTCATAACTACCGTAAATTCCGCACTATAAGCCGCACTGGAGTATAAGCCGCAGCAGCAAAATTGCCTGTTTGTTACATATATAAGCCGCACCGGACTATAAGCCGCAGGTGTTTTAATGTTTTTTTTTTTTTTTTTTTTTTTTTTTTATTGTGTTTTAATGTTTAATTACCATATGTAAGGATTCATGCACAGAGGGGATTGTCGGGAAAGAGATGGCTGTTTGAGGAAGCTCCCATTTATTAACATTTCAACAAAACAACATAACACAACACCACCTGTGTTTTTTTTTACAGTGCACACAGTGTCCGCGGTGTGGTGAAAAGAGGGCAAGAGAGGAAATTAAAACAGAAGTGGATTTATAGTTAGAAAGAGTGCTAAAAAAGAGAGATTTTTTTTTTTTTTGGGGGGGAAAAAATCCATAGATAAGCCGCACCGTTATATAAGCCGCAGGGCCAAAAAACGGGGAAAAAGCCGCGGCTTATAGTCTGAAATTTACGGTAGTTAATTATACGCAATGAATGGAACTGGTATTAGAAATAGTGATTATACACCTAGATATCGTATAGAGTTGATAGTAATTAATGTAGTAATATAGTTAGACGTTATATAACATAAGGATGTACTATGGGTGGACAGATGATAGTTAATGATTGATAAACGGATAGTAATGTATTAGTTAGGCTATAGGTAGATGTATTATATTATAGTATTATATGCCTGTATAAACTGTATAGTATTTTAGGAAGATTGTGATGGAGGTTACATGGTTATTTGGATGGACATATGCTGTATTTAGAACCAGGTTGAGTGAGTTTTTGTTTGTTTTCTCTTGTTTGTCTTAAATTTATGATTTTAAAATGTGTTTTGTCTTTTACTTTGCATATTTGTAATGTATCTGTATTGTTTGTTTTGACTGTGGACCCCAGGAAGAGTAGCTGTTGCCTTGTGTAATGGCTAATGGGGATCCTAATAAACTAAACTAAACTAAACCTACACTCCCTCTCGCGCTCTCCGATCCTCCTCTGCCTTCCAATTCACTGTACCCTCTGCCCGCCTGACCACCCCCGTCTCTGGAACTCCCTCCCACAAGACATCGGTAACATTGACTCTCTCTCCCACTTCAAATCTTGTCTGAAAACGCACCTTTTTAAACTGGCCTATTCTGTGTGGTAATTCTTTTACCTAATTGTTGTTTTTAAAGTCGAGCTGAACCCAAAAATGACTTTTCTTTTCTTTTAGTTCAAATATCTGGGTATGCAGTGCACCTATTTAATAATGTATGCCAAAAAAATCACAAAATCTAATTTCTGTAGTTTTTCACACTTTTTCACATCAAAAGTTCATTTTTCAAGATTTCATTCATAACAGTAATCTACAGTTTGTGACGTCACCTAGTACTATCAAATGTCTAGCCCATTTCAACCAATCATATGACGACATGGCAGCTGTCAATCAAATCTTCATTTCAGGATAATTTTCTCCTCCAAATGAAGGAGAAAATGGCGCCTAGTGCCTGTCATCTGGCAGAATTCCTATCCCCATAAACTAACTACTAACTTGGTCAATTGTATGTTGATCTAGATCTACACAATAAAGAAAATGGTACTTTCTAAGAATGCAAAGAAATGGAACTGGCTCGTTAAAACTCGCATTCCAGGAATATCGTATTTACCACAATAGCGATAATGGCGCACGCCTGAGAGCGTGGTTGTCAGGGGTCGCCCCTCGGAGATTCCAGGCGGGCGGGCAGCACCCATGCATCGGATTGTCCACTCGTTCCGCACAGAAGCAGCCTGGCTGCCTGGTAGTCTGCGGATCCCACTCGCGTATAGCACAACAACACGTTGAATCCCCCTGCATTTGGGGTGGAACACGCTATGATTGGCCAATGCCAAAGCCAGTCCCCAGAATTGTCAAATCAAATCATCGACACCCTATTATGGTCCGCCTCTCAACCCTGTCATCTCGCGCTATTGCATTCCGTTCCGGTCCATTTCGACTTTAAGTTATCTTTTGAATGACTGTTTGATTGCCTTGATATTTGCTGCTTGTTTTGAACCATGTGGTGTAAGGTGTCCTTCAGTGTTGTGCATTATTAAATGAGAGGGTGGCTGGGTGAGTGAATGAGTTAGCGACCCACCTGTGGCAGAGGGGGAGGAGGTGTTGGGGGGGAGGAGCCTCATCAATGTACGGACAGTCTATTTTGTATGTTATTGGCCAAGTATATTAAAGGAGAATTTAATTTTTTTTTTTACCTGGAGCCCTCTGCTCACATTAATTATTATCTGACGACTCACCTAGTGTTCTCCGCAGTGATTTGAAGCGTCCTAGGCATTGTTGTGATCTAAATAGTACTCCAAGCCAGTCCTTGAATGCGCTCCGTCGGGGCCACATGGCAGCGTGCTGTTACTCCATGTAAATAGACAGTTTTCTTCCCGTGTTCTACCCATATCGTCAGTATATGACCCCTAAAGAAACATCAGACTGCTAATCACCCCCAGGCTATTTCCACTACTCTTTCCAGGGATCTCATTTCCTCATTCGGGGTGAGTTTCACCAACTCTCGTCAAGTCAGTACACAGCCCAGCCAACTCTCGTCAAGTCAGTACACAGCCCAGCCAACTCTCGTCAAGTCAGTACACAGCCCAGCCAACTCTCATCAAGTCAGTACACAGCCCAGCCAGCAGGAAAGTCTCGCGAGGAAAAGTGTACTTACTTACTTACTTACTTGTGTACTTGAGCCTCTTTGCAGGTGCTGTGTCAGGAGGAGGAGCCTGTGGAGCCACAGAGGATGCCTGAGAGAGAGAGAGAGAGAGAGGGGGGGGGAGGTAGGCGAGAGAGAGAGGGAGAGAGAGGGGGAGGGGAGAGAGAGGGAGAGGGGGAGAGAGGGAGAAAGAGGGGGAGGGGAGAGAGAGAGGAGAGAGAGAGAGAGAGGGGGGGGGGGGGGAGAGAGGGAGAGAGGAAGAGGGGGAGAAAGAGGAGGAGGGGAGAGCGAGAGGGGGAGAGAGAGGGAGAGAGAGAGAGAGAGGGAGGGAGAGAGAGGGAGAGGGGGAAGAGAGGGAGGGGAGAAAGAGAGATTGAGAGGGGGAGGGGCTTGTTTTGGGTCTGTGTAGACACTTTATTAGCAATACAAAATAACAGGTTTTACTTCGTTTCGAACTCAAGCTCTCACTAGTGCCTTAAATGCTGCAACGCAGCCCTATGGAAGACTGTTATTTTGCTCCAAAATTACTTTTCATTAAAACCTGACCACCCACCCGTAGGTGGCGTGGTACCCCCTGGGACTGACACGGATCCACGTGACTACGTCACGTCCTGCCAGTCCAGGGAATAATCACTCTTCCGCTTTCTTCCACCCGCTGTGAAGACGTGTTTTGTGAAAGCTCCGCGGTTAACGAGGAGTTATATTATATAGCTTTAGATACTAGGCTCGTTCCGGCTGACTTGCCCACCTCAAGAGGGTCGCGTGGACGGGATAAAGCAGGCTTCGGAGACCGACCCTGTACCCTTCACCCTGCGGCGTCGGAACAAGTCATCTAAAAAGCTAAGAGTATCTTCCTTAGTTAACTGTTGCTAACTGCCGCCGTGCAGTTGATGTGAAACGTTTCCCCGGAAACGGGGTAACGTTGTTAGGCTTGAGCGCATGACTCAGGTCTGCACTCATAACTCTAGCTAGGTTTGCATACATGCAGAATAGCTTGTACCGTTAGCACTAGAACAACAGGCTAAATAGCACAGTTGTCACAGATAGCTAGATGCATCCGTGCGGTTGCTTCTGTTGCTAGGTACTTTAGGAACGCCGGCTTTTTAGCGCGCGCGTTAGATAGTTAGCTAGTTTGCTCAGTGCAGCTAGCTTGGACTACCTTGTAGCACAGATAGCTAACGTGCACACGTGCAGTTAGTGTCTGTGTGCTAAGTACTTCGCGCCAGCTACCTCTGTGTAGGGCGCGCCTTAAGCGAGAGTAGTAATGCTCTTCAGTGAAATAGCTAGTTAGCTAGCTTGCTCCCGTGCAGCCAGTATCTAGCGATGTGTAGTACTCCAGCTCTTACCGGTGCAGGCTTAGCTTGCACGTTAACCCCGTTGATCGCGTTGGCATACTCTGCCGTGGGCAAGGTTCCCCAGGAGGGTATCAAGGTGCTTTCTACGCGAGGTGTTGCGACATCCTCTGCGTTGTTGCGCGGTGTGTCGGTGGAGGACATGTGTGCCGCGGCCTCATGGTCCTCTCATCACACTTTTGTCAGGTACTACAGTCTCGACGTGTCCGGTGCGCAGTTCGCGCACGCGGTGCTGTCGGTGGCAAGAAAGTAGTATCGTTGCCACTCTAATATGTCAGACGGTTAGGCATAAACGTTGCCATATGGCCGTGGTTCACCGGTGCCTTTCGGGTCGCCCTGTGGGGTGCTCCCGGCAGCAAGGTCGGTTGAATGGAGGCACTAGTGAGAGCTTGAGTTCGAAACGAAGTAAAACGTTAGGGTTGTGCTACAACCCAGGTTTTACGAGTGAGAACGAGAGCTCTCACTACCCAGCCTTGCTGTGTCGATGCGTCACGGGGTGCGTCGGATCTCAGCGGGCTGGAAGAAATTAGAGTGATTATTCCCTGGACTGGCAGGACGTGACGTAGTCACGTGGATCCGTGTCAGTCCCAGGGGGTACCACGCCACCTACGGGTGGGTGGTCAGGTTTTAATGAAAAGTAATTTTGGAGCAAAATAACAGTCTTCCATAGGGCTGCGTTGCAGCGTTTAAGGCACTAGTGAGAGCTCTCGTTCTCACTCGTAAAACCTGGGTTGTAGCACAACCCTAACGTTTTTGTGAACCTCAAGTCAAAGCCTTTTCCCCCCAATATTGTATTTTAATTTGTCAGAACAGTGCATAGACAAGACCAGTGCTGACCAATTTGGGGCCCGCGCTCTGTTTGTTTTGGCCCGCCACGGATTCGGGACTTTTTTTTTTTTTTTTTTTTATACCACAATACATTTTAATGTAATTCCACAACGTTTATTTTTGGCCCTCGGCCCTCCACCCAGATTGAGTTTTGGCCCTTCATGGGAAAGAATTTGGGCACCCCTGGACAAGACAAACAAACATGCTCAGACACAGGGCGGGGGGGGGACATATTATTGACATTCAATATTACAACATGATTACCAGCCGCATAATGTGCTTATGAGAGATATTGTGCCTGGGATCCCACGCAAGGGTCCATGACAAAGCAGCCGGGCGAGTCACCCCATCACCCCGTCACCTCATCAAGGTAGGCTAGAAACGGCTGTCATAGACTTTGATACAAACCTGGGAAGCTGTTCTATGAACATTCAGCTTTGGTTTTGCTGCTGCAACATGGGACCCACCAAACTGAATTAGATGAGAGAGAGAGAGAGAGAGAGAGAGAGAGAGAGAGAGAGCGAGAGAGAGAGAGGGAGAGAGAGAGAGAGAGAGAGAGAGAGGGAGAGAGAGAGAGAGAGAGAGATAAAGAGAGAGAGAGAGAGAGAAAGAGAGGGAGGGAGAGAGAGGGAGAGGGGGAAGAGAGGGAGGGGAGAGAGAGAGATGGAGAGGGGGAGGGGCTTGTTTTGGGTCTGTGTAGACACTTTATTAGCAATACAAAATAACAGGTTTTTGTGAACATCAAGTCAAAGCCTTTTCCCCCCAATATTGTATTTTAATTTGTCAGAACAGTGCATAGACAAGACCAGTGCTGACCAATTTGGGGCCCGCGCTCTGTTTGTTTTGGCCCGCCACGGATTTGGGACTTTTTTTTTTTTTTTTTTTTATACCACAATACATTTTAATGTAATTCCACAATGTTTATTTTTGGCCCTCGGCCCTCCACCCAGATTGAGTTTTGGCCCTTCATGGGAAAGAATTTGGGCACCCCTGGACAAGACAAACAAACATGCTCAGACACAGGGGGGGGGGGGGGACATATTATTGACATTCAATATTACAACATGATTACCAGCCGCATAATGTGCTTATGAGAGATATTGTGCCTGGGATCCCACGCAAGGGTCCATGACAAAGCAGCCGGGCGAGTCACCCATCACCCCGTCACCTCATCAAGGTAGGCTACAAACGGGTGTCATAGACTTTGATACAAACCTGGGAAGCTGTTCTATGGACATTCAGCTTTGGTTTTGCTGCTGCAACATGGGACCCACCAAACTGAATTAGATGAGATAGAGAGAGAGAGAGATAGATAGATAGATAGAGAGAGAGAGAGAGAGAGAGAGAGAGAGAGGGAGAGAGAGAGAGAGAGAGAGAGAGAGATAAAGTGAGAGAGTCAAGATGGACAAGAGGCTGTAGGACCGGTTGTATGATTGGTAACACCCGGCAAATTTTCTCCATTAGCAGTGCTGGGTTTCAACAGCTACTGAATATGTTGTGTTCATGTGCCATGTGTTGTGTACAGTACAAGCAAACATGGTAAGGAAATTCCACTCATGTTCTGATACTGCCCCCTTGTGGGTGAAGTATAACAAAGCGAGCATCCACAAACTTCAAGTTGCTTATAATGACTGACTGCATCGGACTGTTGCAGAGTCAACACTTTTCAGCTGCTCATGAGAAATCTGTTGATGTACAAGTTTATTTGTGAACTGAATGTTTCACAGAATGCTATTATCATGCTGCTGAGTATAATCCTGCTTTTAATGATGTGACTCACATAATGTGGACATTTTGCTATAAGTGCCTTTTATAGTTTCACTGTGCTTTTAAAAAGTATTTTCATTTAATTGTTGTTTGTTTTTTTATGGACTAATGTGTTGCGAATCAAAGTTGATTGATTGATATTACAAGATAATTACAACATTTCTGATCGACCATTATTATATTTACCATAGTCAGCTTCAGCTATATTCAACAGAGTACCACAGGGATGACATATTTTTGCAGGCGGAAGTCCCGGACTTCCTGGATCTTACGGGGGAAAGTCAATGAGCTTTTAGAATGGGGATTTCACTTAAATGCATCAAATAAGGTCTGTGGTTAACAAAAGTTTCTGGAAGCGATAATTTGGGGTCAGCAGGATAATCTTCACCAACTTGAATCACTTTTAGGACTTTTGAAACGTAAATGCGTTTTTTAACGAAGCCGTTACACTCAGCGTCATCAATACTCACCAGCGTGTGTGTGTGTGTGTGTGTGTGTGTGTGTATGCATTTTTTTTCCCTCTATAGGGGAGAAATTAATAGTTAGAACACCAGAACAAACAATATAGCCTGTAACCTTATAAACATGTTATAATAGCTACATTTCAGGATTGCCCGACTATAAAACTCTTAATAAGGGTTAACATAATAGAATAAAATCATAAAATGATTAAATTTGTTGGATTAAGAAGGACAAGGCTGCAGATATATCTCGGGGGGCCTGTTCTTTCTTGGAGTATTGCTGGTTGGAGCGAGGGGTTCAGCTCAGCTTTGTTAAAGTACTTTTTTCCTAAAATAATGAGTCTTTCCTCTAATGTCATCAGGCCAGATATCTGGTGGCAATAGTTTGTGTTAGTATATCTGGGGAGCCTGTATGACATTCGTATTGCAATATTTTGGACAGTCTGGAGTTTTTTCAGTTCTACTTTTCCTATATTGCACCACGCCGGCATTGCATATTCAAACAGCGGCCTAATGTAGGCTATGCCTGGAAAATATGAATAGCAATTTCGGGTTTAGCTCCACCATGTTTCCTGCACAGCACTTTAAGGTGGTTCAGTCAGAGGCTGACCAGTAGTAGTAGTAGTAATCTTGGTACCTTGTAGGGACAGCTCAGGACGGACAGTCCTCTTCAGTCCCTCTGTTCCTCGGAGTGGATAGAAGGGCGGAGGGGATCAGGGAGGCAGGCTGTTACACTCAGCATCATAACCCTACTCACCAGCGCGTGTGTGTGTGTGTGTGTGTGTGTGTGTGTGTGCGTGCGTGCGTGCGTGTGTGTGTGTGTATGCATTTTTTTTCCTTTTCTTTTCTTTTTTTTTTCTATAGGGGAGAAATTAAGAGTTAGAACACTAAAACAAACAATATAGCCTGTGACCTTATAAACATGTTATAATAGCTACATTTCAGGATTGCCCGACTATAAAACTCTTAATAAGGGTTAACATAATAGAACAAAATCATAAAATTAACCTTATAAACGTTATAATACAATCCAGGATTAACCGGCTATAAAACTCACCATGAGGATTGAAATGATAATAGAATAAAACCATAAAATCATAAAGTGATTAGGCTACATTTGTTGGGTTAAGAAGGACAAGGGGGTGCTGCAGATATATCTCGGGGGGCCTGTTCGTTCTTCGAGTATTGCTGGTTGGAGCGAGGGGTTCAGCTCAGCTTTGTTAAAGTACTTTTTTCCTAAAATGATAAGTCTTTCCTCTAATGTCATCAGGCCAGATATCTGGTGGCAATAGTTTGTGTTAGTATATCTGGGGAGCCTGTATGACATTGGTATTGCAATATTTTGGACAGTCTGGAGTTTTTTCAGTTCTACTTTTCCTATATTGCACCACGCCGGCATTGCATATTCAAACAGCGGTCTAATGTAGGCTATGCCTGGAAAACACGAATAGCAATTTCGGGTTTAGCTCCACCAGAGGCTGACCAACTGTAGACAGCTCTTTATATAGCGCAGGTGACGTCACACGTATGAACTCACCGACGCCCCGCCCATTGTAGTATATATATATATATATATATATATATATATATATATATATATATATATATATATATATACACACACACATATATATACTCCAACACAGCCGGAAATGAGCAATATTCCCTTCAAAGTATAAGGTATATATATTTTTTAACATCGTTTCATTATTATTATGCCTTTATTTTGAAAGCAATAACCAGGGGAAAACCCCCGTTTTGTATTGTGGCTGGCTTGACGCTGGTCCCCATGATCTCCAAAACAACAATAAAGTAGGAGAGAGAAAACATGGCGAGCGGAGAGGAGGCCACATACTTTGAACTTTGATGTAGCCTAGAAAGTTCGACAGCTTGTCTACCTGCCAATTTGTGTGAACTAGCTCATCTTATCTAGGCCCGTTTCACAGCAACCGTTTTGACGTGGCAGCAGGATGTAAAGCAAGCAGGTATAACCTATAACAGTAATGAGGGCCCTGGCACTGGAACTCCTAAATGGAATTGAACCATTTGTGTGTGTGTGTGTGTGTGTGTGTGTGTGTGTGTGTGTGTGATACCTGTTTTACTTCCTGCATCAAATTGTTTGCTGTGAAATGGATCCTAGCCCCATAATGTTACGCTATGTTCTCCGTATACACTCTGGAACTAGCGTCACACAAACTTCCATAAGTCAGTTGGGGGACTCGGCTGTTCAAAACGCTCTCCTACCCGTCTCTGACGTCCGATTGCAGATGCAAAGATATAATGATGTTTATAATATCCATGTGACTCCATTGCTGACAGGTAGACGAAGGCTCAGAGCTCAAGCCTCTGCAGAACTTTCTACAATGGTGTGACCGAGTCGGCCTAGTGCTCAGCAATAAGGTCATTGTTCTCACAATTTACACAATAATCTCAGATATCCTTTTATGTATGTAGGCTATTACTTAACCCATTGATACCTGATGCAGCATTTGCGTGTATACATCCCTCATTTGTGTGTGTATCCCTTTAAGACTGCGAACCGCATTCACGCGGTTCGCGGTCTTAAAGGGATACACACACAAATGCTGCATCAGGTATCAATTTTTTAATCTGTCAAATCAACATGTATATATGTCTGCCTGAATCTGTCATTCAAAAGAGGTAGAGCCTGATATACAGTAGGTAGAGCCTGATATAGGTGAGCGAACATCATTCCTTGAGCTGGACGTGTCTCTCTCTCCCTCCCAGGTGTATGTGAGCAAAGAGGGGACAGTGGCAGAGTATGGCATGCTGGCTAAGGAGGACATAGAGGAGGGGGAGGTTCTGTTCACCATCCCCAGATCTGCTCTTCTCCACCAGGCAACAACTAAGGTCTCTGCCCTGCTGGAACAAGGTGACAACAAGCAGGGGAAGAAAAGCATGAACGGACCTATATACTGATATTTAACGAAATTGCTCACCCTAAAATCCAAAATACATATTTTCCCTCTCCCCTGAGTTGTTATTTATCCATCTAGAGATCATTTTGTGTTAGTGGCGCTCGGCCTGTGGTGCTCAATTTGCAAAAATAAAACATTTGAAAAGCTCAACAGCAATGTCTCTTTCCAGAAACTTTCCAGAAATTATGACCCGGTTACTCAAGATAATCCACGGACCTTGTTGTGAATGTGAGCAGTTTCATGTAGGAACTATTTTCTTTTGACCAAACTACACCCACTAGCTGCTAGCTAGCTAGTTCTGACATGAAACTGCAGCTAGCAGCAGCTAGCTAGTGGGTGTAGTTTGGTCCAGAATAGAAAATAGTTCCTACATGAAACTCTCTATGGAAAAATCTTTAGGGCCGATATCTACAAAACTCGGGCAACTAACACAAAACAATCTATGGATAAATAACACTACGGGGGAGAGAAAAAATATGTATTTTGGATTTTAGGGTGAGCTGTCCCTGCATTGGATGTATCATGATAAATACCATGTATGTAGTATTTCTTCCCCCAGCTACATGTGCGATTGAGGCTGATCTCACTGTCTCTACGCCTTCTCTCTCTCCCCTTCCCAGACAGGGCCTCTCTGGAGAGCTCGTCGGGCTGGGTTCCCCTGCTGCTGGCTCTGCTGTATGAGTACACGAACCCGCGGTCCCAATGGAGTCCCTACCTCTCCCTCTGGACTAACTTCAGGGCGCTGGACCAGCCCATGTTCTGGTGAGGAACAGTCTTCAATCAGTGTATACGTTTCCCAGCAAGAATGTCTACCTCCTGAATTGATTGGTTTGAAAGTAACAAAGCAAATTTACTGATGTAGATGTAAGCTATATTATGGTGTTTCTGCACTGCACTTCCCAGAGGTCAGCTGTCAATCAAACAGTGTCTCAATCAAGCAATCAATTAATTAATGAATTCCAGGCCTGTCTAACGTGTTTAGAAGAATGCTGCTGTTCTGCGCTCAGTATTTGAATTCTAGCATCCTTCACTTGATTGCTTCTTGTCACAGGTCCAGAGAGGAGAGATCCAGCCTGTTGAAGGGAACATGTGTTCCCTAGGCGGTGGACAGAGACCTGGCCAACATCCAGAGGGAATACACAGACGTGATCCTGCCCTTCATCAGCAGACACCCGGATCTCTGGAACCCCAGCACACACACCCTGGAGCTCTACACACAGCTGGTGGCCTTTGTCATGGCCTACAGGTTAGCAGGCAAGAGACCAACCGCGTTTGGGTTAGGGCTGGGCATTTTAAGTCAATTCAATATTCAACTACTCTCATCAAATTTTGATATATCATATTACTCAAGTACTTGCAAAACATACAGTATAATTAATTATCCTCCTGGAAACACACAGGCGGAACTAAAGTTTGCCTACGCCAAACAGTTAATTTTGTCGGTTGACTGAAACACACAACCAGAACCAAAGTTTGGCTACTAATTTCATAGGCTATATGCCTGTAAGAACATCTCTTACCATCTCATGTTTTCACCTTTATGTCAATTGGCCAACAACAGAAAACGGCGGTCTTCAACTCCCGGTTCTGAATGAAATGACAAGTCACAGTTACAATCACAATAAGGGAATCTTCATCTTCACCTTCTCCTTTCTTATCGCTGTAGTTTCCAAGAGCCCCACGAGGAGGAGGAGGACGAGGAGGAGGAGGCGGCCCCCAACCCACCGATGATGGTTCCTATGGCCGACATGCTTAACCACGTGTCGAGTCACAACGCCAATCTGGAGTACACACCGGTGAGGGGACACGCCCACTTCGTTATAATTAGCTGCACGCACGCACAACCTCTGAGTGTCACTCGCCAAACGTCAAATCTAGTCGCCAATGGCGCTTGACGGATGTTCATTTCGGGCCCTGCTTTCTTTTAATGAGTGTCCAACTATGTCTTTCTCTCTGTCTCGTAGTCTGAGTCCCTTCTTTTTCTGACCCATATCCTCTCTTCTCTCGTTCGTTCTCTTACATCCTGTGTCTTTCTCAGGACAGTCTGAAGATGGTTTGCGTGCGCCCCATTCGAAAGGGGGACGAGGTATTTAACACCTACGGCCAGATGGCCAACTGGCAGCTGCTGCACATGTACGGCTTCAGCGAGTCGTACGCCAGCAACAGCAACGACACCGCCGACATCCCCATCACCAACCTCTATAGAGTCTGGTCCCCTCCGGGACTGTCCTACAGCAGGTCAGTGACAGTCAATACAAATACCAATGCTCTCTGTCCTTTTCACACCATATCAGCAGGCTGCAGTCTTAGGGCCTGTGTGTGTCCACCTAGCATCTTTTTCCGACGTTAAACGCTGGGAGTGCGCTGGGGAGCGCTGATCCCAGCTCACAATATACAAGGAAGCAACGTTAGTTCAGTGCGGTAGGAGCTTGATAGCTGACAGCTAGCAAGCTAACAACACAGGTAGGTAGGCTACGCTATTAAAAGCAGTAAGCACAACACTCACCAGAAATATTAAGTGTCTAGCCAATCTGCTCCCACAATTGAGCCTTTCTGTCTCTGTTGCGATAGTTTCTCCATATGATTAGTTGCCAGAAAAGCAGCACCCGACACCAGCGTCTTTCTGAAAAGTTAAATTATTCTCAGCTGGGAGCGCTGGGAGCCGGCGCACAAAAACCCGGAGCGCTTTGAAATAGACGCTGGGTGCAGCGCACTTTCTATAGACGTCCATGTGCGCTCGCATACGCTCTCCCCCCATTAGAAACAACTGAAAAAAGATGCTGGACCTGAGGAAAAGACGCTAGGTGGACACAGGCCCTTAAAGGAGAATTCTGTTTTTTTTACAACCTGGACCTTATTTCCAGCTTTAAATATGATTTTTAAGTCACCACAAGTCAGCCTTCCTCTAAAACGTGTCCTCTCCCTCCTGCTCTCCTCCCAGGTGTTCAGTCTGATCTGGACGGGCAGCTGGTGGAGGAGAAGTGGCGGATGCTGTGCGAGACGGTGGGAGAGGACAGAGCCTTTATCTTCGGCAACCAGGGCTGCCTCACAGACACGGAGCTCCACACCACGCTTAAGGTGAGCGAATACACACAACAGTGCTGTTTACATGTATTGCCTGCATTTGTACTCAAGTACCGGTACTGAATACTGGACAAATCTCCTTAAATTGCTCTGGCATTCATTTATATTTCATGAAAAAAGCATCTCAATTGAGAGCCTTGCAGATCGCCTCGCAACGCTCTATTGATACAATTGATACATATATACATATGTATATATATATATATATATATATATACATATATATATATATACATATATATATACATATATTGATACAATACTCTATTGATATTGATACAACGCTCTCGCTCTGCTGCAGAGACCCCAGAAAAAACCCATCTACCTCTCAAATCTGGTAAATAGATACTTCAGTGTGCTGCGTATTGTCATCGTCATCTTAACTGTGCTGCGTATTGTCATCGTCATCTTATCCAGTATCAACTATCCTGCAGTACCATGTAGAATAGGTGGCCGCTGCAGGCCACAACTCTTTATTGAGTTTGAATAAGTAATGCACACAGTAGTCACATGACCTTTGTGATATTCTTTATTGAGTTTGAATAGGTAATGCACACATTAGTCACATGACCTTTGTGATATTCTTTATTGAGTTTGAATAGGTAATGCATACAGTAGTCACATGACCTTTGTGATATTCTTTATTGAGTTTGAATAGGTAATGCACACATTAGTCACATGACCTTCAATGAACCAAGACCGAAAGAGGCCGAGGAAGCTGTCCCACAAGGTTCTGGAATGCACCATAGAAGAAGTGTCTGCTACTCCTCCAAAGAAGAAGGTGTGTTGCCGCTGAGAAAGAGACGAAGAAGAAGAGTTCCAATAGACAGTTTGGAGTAGTTTTGAAACTGTTGCTGTATTTTCACAACCTGTTCTGTCTTTGCTTTCTAGGAGTCAAAGAGAATTACCTCAGAGGTCAAGAGGGTCGTCACGGACACTCAGGTACACAAGAGTACACAAGTTGAAAATTAACCCAATAAAAAAACATGTTAGTTAGTACCCAAACAGTGTGATGCCACAATTATACACTCATAACACGATGACACCTTGCCATGGACAGGTTGCATCTGTGAAGAAACAAAAGCCTGTGCCCAGCACATCGTCTGCCCCGGTCACTGCGGTCCCGCAGCCTCCAGAGAGCAGCGATGTCCTCCTCGTGGCCGCGTCTCCCAGCCCCCCAGGCTGTAAGACCCCCAAGCAGGAGGCAGACACGGAGGACTGCAGCATCGGGGACAGACAAAACGTACCCAATGGAACACTAACTCCCAAATCTGAGGTCTGCACGTCGCATTGTTCAGTCAGTTCAATTCATAACGCTCGGTGCTTATGGTCATAACTCGTCTTATCTAAAGGGAAACAGAATCTTTCGTTGGAGGCCTTTCTTCACTCTGCATTCCTCATCTCTCTAGGTGCTCGCTCCTGGTCTCAATGACCTTGCTTCCTCCAGTTGAGAGCTACTGTATTTCCACAGGGTTTTTATCAGGATGTAATCTGGATAAAGTCATTCATCCTTAGATGACTGTAACTCTATTCTAGCATCGATCAAAAGTCTCAAACTCTCGCATCTCTCGTTTTACAATGTAAAGAAGATGCTGCGTGTCATCACCGGCTGAACAAGAATGTCTGATGTTACAAAACAAATTCCTGCTTTTTCATATTAGCAGCGCAAAAATGAGCCACAAAATACAGTTGTGCACTGGTTTTGTTGAATAGTGTAAAGACGGTAAAGACGGTAAAGACGCTTTCCACTTTGTTGCCGTCTCAGTGATGTGTTGTGTCTTGCTGCGGCCTGCAGGGGGCAGCCTGCTGTGCTGTGAGGCCTGTCCTGCTGCTTTCCACCGGGAGTGTCTGAGCATGGAGATGCCCGAGGGCAGCTGGTTCTGCAACGACTGCAAAGCTGGGAAGAAGCCTCGCATCAAGGACCTCCTGTGGGTCAAGTGGGGACGTTACAGGTAAGGAGAGAGAAATAGTCTCCCCCTGTTATTGATAGTGGTTCTCTTCTCACCAAAGGCTGATGAACATTTGACCCTGGGGTCTCTCATTGCTCAAGGTGGTGGCCCGCAGAAGTCTGTCTCACCAAAGACGTCCCAAATAACATCTTGAGGATGAAGCATGAGGTGGGAGAGTTCCCGGTGCAGTTCTTTGGCTCCAAAGACTTTGTGTGGACGTACCAGGCCAGAGTCTTCCCCTACATGGAAGGAGACACGCAGAACATAGAGAAGATGGGCAAGGGTGCTGATGCAATCTACAAGACAGGCATGTAGCCTATTAACTCATTGAGTGCCAGCCACTTTTGGAGAACGGACGCTCCCAGTGCCAGAGTTTCAGAGCGTTTTCAGTGATTTCTCGAGGCCCACAGAATATTGTGTGATATTACTATGTAAACACTGAACACGCACAAAGAACGATGAGACTCTATTCTATCATCTGCAAAAAAAAGTTTATTGATCCCATTTTCCGTTCTTTAGTTATGAGCCGGAGAAGATAGCTTGATTCATCCAAAAATAGCAATTTTTTTCTAGAAGCTGAGATAATTGGCCTTTTGTGAAATTAATCATTTCAAGCACATCACTGACTCTGAAGCTAATCTTTTCTAATGTAGTCACACCTCAAAAATAATTTCCTTCAATAAAACAGTTTAGGCCAGGGAATTTTGTTTGGCAGAATAATATTTTTAGCTACAACCAGCAGCGCTGGCCCCTGCGTGCGCTGCTGGTTGCAGCTTCTTGCTGGTTTTGATTTGCTGCTGGTGGGCATCGGATATTCTGGCTTGCGTTTGTCAATCCTGTCCTGCTGCCTGGGTCTGTCTGGGTGTTGCGTGCTGCTCTGCGTGCCCCCCCCCCCCCCCCCGCCCCGCCCCGCCCCGCCCCGCCTCGCCTCGCCTCAACTGCACACTCCTCCTCCTGTCTGTGGTGGCTCTCTGCTGAGTTTGCTGTGCGCACAGTGAAGGGTGCGGACAGCCAGGCTTTTTTACAGCGTTCCGCGTGTTTGTCACCGGCAACGATGCTTCCAGTTGAGCATAATAACAACTCCACGGTGTGGATGTGCGGATTTGCTGTCGCAACCGACACGGAGCGGCTCAATTGTGGGAGCAGATTGGCTGCTGCAGGCACAGCTGCAGTAACGTGCTTCAGCATATCGATGCATACGGATGCGATGCGATTTCCGTTTCCATAACGACTTCTTCTTTGTTTTTTCCTTGCCTTTCTGTTATGTGGAGAGCACTGTCGCCACCTAAGGGTTCTGTAAAATAGGTTAGACACATCCAATAGCTATAATATTTGTACATCAGAGGCAGAAGGCTTTGATCGACGCCCCACCGTCAAAAAACGCAATTGACGAACATGTCCGTCCTTGGCACTCTACGTTACTATTTGAAATGACGAACATGTCCGTCCTTGGCACTCAATGAGTTAACTGTCTTTTTTTGCAAGTGCTCGATTGAAAATGTTATTACACATTTTTAGTTCAGTTGGCTCAAGTTATTATTTTAAATAGTTTAAGTAAACACTGTATCTGTTCTTGTAGCCCTGACTGAAGCAGCAGAGCGCTTCAAAGAGCTGCAGGCGGAGAAGGAGATGAAGCAGCTTCAGGAGGAGAGAAAGAATGACAAGAAACCTCCTCCATACAGACACATTAGGGTAACAGCGTATCAACAAAAACACACTTTGTTAGACTGACCAATAATAACGATAACATGTGACGCTTAAGAAAAAAAACTGTGCCATTGTCTCAGGTGAACCGACCAATCGGCAAGGTGCAGATCATCACGGCCGACCTGTCGGAGATCCCGCGCTGCAACTGCAAGGCGTCCGACGAGAACGCGTGCGGCGGCGACTCGGAGTGCATCAACCGCATGCTGATGTACGAGTGCCACCCTCAGGTGTGCGTGGCGGGGGAGCGCTGTCAGAACCAGGCCTTCACAAAGCGCCAGTACACCAGCGTGGAGATCTTCAGGACGTTGTCCCGTGGCTGGGGCTTACGCAGCATCTGCGACATCAAGAAGGTAGGCAGCCCGGGAGAAAGCCGAGAGAATATTTTTGATAAATGTGATATGAACTATCCACATTTTCCTCGTTCCCTTCTGTTTGACCATCTCTTCTTTGCTCGCTCGCTTCTCTCTCTCTCAGGGGGCCTTTGTGAACGAATATGTGGGAGAGGTGATCGATGAGGAAGAATGTCGAACCAGGATCCGACATGCTCAGGAGAACGACATCTGTAACTTCTACATGCTTACACTGGACAAGGTGAGTCTGAGTCAAACAAAACAACGTGGTGCACGCCGGGGGAGCAGCACACACCATTTGTCATTCAAATGAAATGCTCGGTGCGTGTCCTAAGCCTACACTTGTACGTTGTTATGTCAGGACCAGATCATCGATGCCGGGCCCAAGGGCAACCAGGCTCGCTTCATGAACCACTGTTGCCAGCCCAACTGTGAGACTCAGAAGTGGACTGTGAACGGGGACACCAGGGTGGGACTGTTCGCTCTGCAGGACATCGCAAAAGGTCCCAACTCGTTGTCTTTTTATTGATCATATTATTATATCATATTATATTATATTATATTATATATTATATTATTGATCATTTATATTATCAGTGAGTAATATCAGAATGCAGATGATTTTTGTTATAATCTGAGTACAGTGTGGAGCTAATGCAGTACATACAACAGGTGTGGACCTGACATTCAACTACAACCTGGAGTGTCTTGGCAATGGGAAGACTGTGTGTAAATGTGGAGCGCCCAACTGCAGCGGTTTCCTGGGTGTCCGACCGACAAAGGTGAAGACTCACATTTCAACACTTTTAGCTCGGCCTGATTGTGATATTGCTGTCAGACTACACCAAATACATAAAACATTT
Organism: Poromitra crassiceps; assembly: GCF_964638095.1. Lineage (NCBI taxonomy): Eukaryota > Metazoa > Chordata > Actinopteri > Beryciformes > Melamphaidae > Poromitra > Poromitra crassiceps. Next base: position 102,111 of record NW_028151907.1, on the reverse strand, counting down.
GGGAAAATAGTAAAATTCCCCCAAACTACTGTATCTCTGAACTATCTCATTAACCAGATCACACACATTTAGGCTATTCTATGTGGTCTCCTTTTGATAACTAATGTAATATTGTTTCACTTCCATTCACTGAGCCTCCCCTGAAACTGCTTGGAGGCAACCCCCCCCTCCCCCCGGGGAGGCCCGCCTCCCACTTTGAAAACCCCTGTGTTAGACCATCTTCTGAGCGTCTTTGTCCATGTGCAGAACCAGCCGTCTGCAGAGAAGCTGAAGGAAGGCAAGAAGAAGGTCCCTGGCAAGAAGAAGACCAAGCAGGAGGTGACCAAGGAGAGGGAGGACGAGTGCTTCAGCTGCGGCGACGGGGGACAGATCGTGTCCTGCAAGAAACCCGGCTGCCCCAAGGTCTACCATGCCGACTGTCTCAACCTGGCCAAGAGACCTGCAGGCAAGTGGGGTGGAGATGCTTCATTGTATCACATGCAGTTCTGCCAAGAAGGCTTCGTACCTACTATTATATTATACTACTAAAAATCTGTGATTTTTTTTGTGTTTTTATGACCAAGAACAACACTGGCAGGTCTCTGGCACAGCTGACAGTGGTCTGTAACTGACATGAATAATGAAATCACATTTTCACAATAGAGACACTAGCTGATTAGAGTGGGGATCCAACTGAGAATAGGTCATACATCATCATGCAAAATATTGGAATAATAATACTGCTTTGCCATTTGCTTTTTTTGGCTTTAGAACAAAAAGTTTTGCAATGCTGATGTCTCACTCATACTAGCACGGACCTCCATCAATGAACAGTTGAAAAAAGGTCATCATTTTGGCGTTTCTACAGCAGAATAAAATGTAACAAAAATTGCGGTTCATTTTTCTGCCCCCACGACACATGGACACATTTTTGTATTATGATATATTGAATTTCAATATATTGTCCCATCCCTAGAAGCCAGAAATCTCAGCACCTGGCTAAACCATTGGTAATCATTAACAACCCTGGCAACCCTCTGCAGTTTATTAATGTCATTTTTATGCTATGGGACAATAAACATTGTATTTATTGCACCTTTAACCTCAAAATGACCAAATCATGTTGGCTTATCATGATCAATAAGCGTGAACTTGTGTCTCCAGGGCGATGGGAGTGTCCGTGGCACCAGTGTGACGTGTGTGCTAAAGAGGCGGCCTCGTTCTGTGAGATGTGCCCCAGCTCGTACTGTAAGGAACACCGTGAAGGCATGCTCTTCATCTCCCGGCTGGACGGCAAGCTGTCGTGCAGCGAGCACTACCCGTGCGGCGCCGACCCCCTGGAGCCGGGCGAGATCCGCGAATACGTGCCCGACGACGGGAGCCCCGGGGCCGCTGAGGCCCTGCCCCCGCCTCCCTCCCTGGTCCCCGAATCCAGAGCCGACTCTGCCGCCACCGGCCTGCCCTCCTCCCCCCCCGACGGGGAGGAGCGGGACCCTCCCCCTCGCCTCTACATCAACACAAAGACCGCTACCTCGCGTTTCTTACCCTCCAGCAGCAGGTCCTACCTTGCGGACAGAACTGAAGGGTTCTCCTCTCCTTCCTCCTTCTCCAAGGGCGAGAAGGAGGACGGCGAGGTAGAGGACGGGGATTTGGACGAGTTAGAAGTGGAGGAGGAGGAAGATGAGGATGATGAGGACGACGACGAGGACGACGAGGACGAGGACGGCGACGACATCGAGGAGATGGAAGTCGTGGTAGATGAGGAGGATGAGCAGCAGTACGGAGGTGAACTGGTGGGGGAGGAAGAGGAGGAGGAGGAGGAGGAGGATGAGGAGGGGGATGTGTATGACACTTGGGGGGACTACGTGGGGGACGACACCGAGGAGGGAGAGGTGGACGAGTGGTGGAGAGTGGAGGACGATGACAAGTGAGCCGGCTCGCCTCCCTCTTCGGACTCGGCCAATCCGCTCCCTCGAAGCCACTCTGCTCTCGACAGAAAAACTAAACGTAGGAAAAGACTATACAGTAGAGTTTGTTGGTTTGGTACCTAGTTGAGTTTGGTACTCTCCCCTCCTCTCCTCTGGTTCCCCCTCTCCCCCTCTGCTCTCCTCTCTGGTTCCCCCCCTCTCTCTCCTCTCTCTCTCTCCTCTGGTTCCCCCTCTCTCTCCTCCTCTCCCCCCTCTCTCTCCTCTGGTTCCCCCTCTCCCCCCTCTCTCTCCTCTGGTTCCCCCTCTGCTCTCCTCTCTCCCCTCCTCTCCTCTGGTTCCCCCTCTCTCCTCTCCCCTCCTCTCCTCTGGTTCCCCCTCTCTCCTCTCCCCCTCTCTCCTCCTCTCCTCCCTCTCTCTCTGGGGGTTCCCCCCACCCACCCCCATCTGCGGTCGCCTTTTATACACGTCCCAAACAACGCAGGACAACGTGATTGGCTGGCTCAGATACGTATCGTCGCCGTGAAGTCACATTTTCGAGCAGCCCCTGTCAGCCGACAGCGCCCCCTCCCCGTGCGGCTGAATTATGCTCACCCTGCCGTGAAGGGCGCGGGGGTGGAGCGAGGGGCGGGCGCGTCAAATTACGTAAATTTGTTGGGCGTGGTTATTCGCTAGCTCCAACGGCCGCTCGCGTTGTGCCTGATTTTTTTTCTAACAGCGCGAGCTTCTCTCCAAACATGTCCGCTTTCGAGCCACTGAAATCAGTGATTTCTAACCCCACATAGGATAAGCAATAACCACGCCCTGTGGCGCCGGGATTGGCCAGGAGCAACACTGGAGGGCACGCAGCACAGCGATTTCATGAACCAACTGAATAGCTCTTGAGAAAGGACAGCGATTTCGAGAGCGGACATTGAGAGCGGACATTGAAATGAATTATGGTCACCTTAGCATAGTAATAATAATAATAAGCATAATAATTGTAATCTACACAATGTACACAATCTACAAAAACATGCAATAATATAAACGGTGTTGTGTTCACGTTCATAGCTCATATAATATAATGTATCATATCGTTAATTTCAAGCTCGATTCTTACCCAGAGAAAAGGTAGCCTACAGCACTGAAAATATAACAAGCAATAGTTTTTTAAACATCTTTATTTAAAAAGATGAAAAACCCCAGGTGCTTTAGTCCCAAGCTTCAATGCTCCTGGCCAATCCCGGCGCCACAGGGCGTGGTTATTGCTTATCCTATGTGGGGTTAGAAATCACGCTACGGAGACAGGAAGACAGCAGAAGACCCGCCCCTGTCTTCCGGTGGCCTGTGCTGCAGTGTTTTCGTAGCACAGCACGGGGCTATTATTACTTCCGCCCATAGCCGGAAAACTCGGAGCGAGGTTTTTCCATCCAGGCTAGCTAAGATGGCAGTATATTTATGTATTTATTTTCTACTTAATGTGATGTGTGTGACATTAAAACAAAACAAGAATTAGCTGAACACTGCAATAAAGACTTCAGGCCCCCCCCCCCCACCACACACACACACACATAAATAAAGAGAGAGAACAGATCACATTGGAAAAATACATAATTAGTCAAATAAAAGATGACACGCTGGCTGGATCAAATTAAGTTTCAAAATATTAAATACATCCCCCATACAACTTCCCTGGATACATTTGGTGTGTCTCAGACTCAGCTCTGTTTGAGGCAGATAGAATCCTCCTGGCTCTCTGTCTGTTTATGAGGAGAGCGCACAACCTCTCCCTCTGCACTGTCTCTGATCTCCACAGGCTTAAAATAACGTTTACATTCATTCACCCCTTAATTCATGGAAATCCCCCTTAAAATGAAGTTATTAATTGAGGAAACACATTGAAGCCCCTTTAAACAGCCCCTTAATATGGCTGCTTACTTTCTAATGTAATCACATGTAAGAAAATTAAAGGACATAAAAAAAAATCCCTTAATCTCGTCTCCAATCAAATAAATCCCTTCAAACCCAATGGTATCAACCCTTACTGCTTTTCAAGCTATGTTATTTAAATTGTTAATTAATGTTTATTTAATGGGGCAATCAAGAACATTTCAGCGATCAAATTAATCCCCGCATCCAGGAACAAACTCCACTACTTAATAAAAACATATCCACATTTACTCTGTATATATACAAACAGCTCAGTCTGCCTGCCTGGTAACCCACTTTCCCATCATATTTTATTTCTCACAACATAAATCTTTTATGAGAGCAATTCAGCAACATTTTGCATCAACCCACTAAGCTACATCAACCCAACAGGCAGCCAGCAGTCATTTGGGGATCCACTTCATTTTTGTTGTGGCTGAACTTGTTAGAAATTGTATTTAATGGCTAGCCCCTTGAGATGCACCATCTCGTTTTCAAGGGGGTCCAACACAAAAACAGAACAATGCAACATGAACAAACATACAACACAGCAGCACACGGAGGCTCCATTCACCATGAACAAACATACAACACAGCAGCACACGGAGGCTCCATTCACCGACCCACCGACACATTCCCCTAACCCACAACAACCTACAGAAAAAGTAAGAAGTTGATAGAGCGAGATAGTATTATGCATATTATACACATATATATACAATACACACATACTGTAGTACTATATATATTATATTATATATTTCTATATATACCATATCATATTATATTATATATATCCGTATATATCCACGCACATACACATATATGTACATATTTACACATGCATGTATATATGTACATATATACTATACACACATACATACCATAGATATTATACAAACATTGCACAATGCACTAACGATTCAGACAACAGAGTGACCAAACAAGCAGTAATAAGGGGCAAGAAGACAATACCATTAAAAGCAGCAGCATGGTGTTTTGAGGAATGGTACTAGTGAGTTTTTGAAGAGGTGAAATGAGTTGATTGTTCTGAGGGTATTGGGCAGGTTGTTCCAATCAGAAGGAGCTTTGAATTTAAATGCACGTCTGCCAATTTCTTTATTAGTTCTTTATATTATAACTTTATATTTCCAGTCCCACTTTTAATACTCTAGGACCCCGGAAGTTAGGAGAATTTAATGACAGATATGAAAGTAGAAAAGTAGAAGACATTTTGTTTATAATGGATACATATTACCTAGAGAGGGTCAGTATGTGCAGGTGTAAAGCATGATAAAATCCACTTGGTGGCGGTAATGCCATGAGCATGGAGTGGTGTGGCTGGGCTTGTGGTTTCATACATAGACACACATTGGTGTCTGTTAATAGCAGGAATCAGCATGTTTTTAAACAAACGGATTGGCAATATTTCCAGGTGCAAATGTCATTTGTTTTAAACAGCAGTTCATGTTGAAACCATGCCCTCTTTGAACTCTACTGTTTCATACCTTAAGCTAGACACTCTTTTAAACTTTAAATGAGTCACAATTTTTAGGACTCTATCACTTTAATCTAATCTGTTTGAGAAATCACACTTTATACTTTTTAGACCTTTATAATGGGACCCTATCGAGCAGGGAACTCACTTCTACTTTTTACTAAATTCACAGTTTATAACTGACAGTTCACACAACTTTAACACTAGTCTCATCTCATCCATGAAACTATTAAAACACATCACAGAGACATGCATGCTGTTGCTCTGGGCAGCATATTTCATCATCGCGATGGCTCAGGATAAAACACATCCCCCTCATGTTTTCCCAATAAATGTAATGTAGTTACAAAAAAGGTGTTGATTGAATTTGTGAACTCTGAAGTCCCTGGAAACCAAAAATAAATGTGTTTTGAGTTTTGCTCCTCTAAGTAAAGACATTTTTAAAGCTTTGAGATCAGTCAAACATTAAATAATTGAAGTAGCCTGTGCAGAAAATAACAGTCATGTAATACAAGCTCTTTTTGCTAGCATTTATTTATTTCAGTAATTTCCTTTAATGTGAGAATACAGTTACAACAAAACTGGAAAATTAGTTTAATATAATAAAATACAATAACAATTATTGCAACAATTATTTTATTATGTTGGCAAACAAGCGAAAGGTTAACATTAGTATTAACACATTCACTGCCAGACGTTTTTTTTTTTACTGTAGTTAGCTTCTGCCAGAGGGTTTTTTTGAGGATTCTGGCTCATCTTTCAAGACCCGAGGATTCTTTTCTGCTAAGATTTTGTGAACACACAATATCTCAAAAGAACTAATAGAATGTGTGCTTTCTCTGTCTAAAAGAGTTAGTTTGTAGAGTTAGTAGTTATGTAAGCATTAGCAGTTGAATACAGCATGGTTTCAGCATCAGAAAAAATATTCAGAGATAAACGGCTTTTTGTGAAATTCGATAGAACAGTCACTTTAACCATTCATTTTTGGCTCTCTCTCTCTCTCTCCCTCCCCCTCTCGCTCTCTCTCCCTCCCTCTCGCTCTCCCTCCCTCTCTCTCTCTCCCTCCCTCTCGGGAGGGAGACGCACTAGGTTTAATCCTAGTGAGAGGGGGAGAGGGAGAGAGAGAGAGAGAGAGAGAGAGAGAGAGAGGGAGGGAGGGAGAGAGAGAGAGGGAGAGAGAGAGAGAGAGAGAGAGGGAGAGAGCGAGAGGGAGAGTTGCTTCAACTCCTCCCTCCGTGGGCGTTCTTCTTGGCTGCAGCGGCCGTCACAAGCTTGTCTGCTTTGCTGCTGTCCTGTGCCTGTCTGCACGGCCGCTGTTTGAGGAAGTCTGGATGTACTCGCTCGCTTCTTGGAGTTTTGGTTGAGAGAAGCTTTTGCGATTCTGGTCATATTTATGCTGCGTGTTTCAAAGTGTGTTCCACCTGTAATCTATTATGCAAATTTGCAATCCCGCATCGCCAGCAATCAGCGCGAAAACGAAAGCGTTTTCCCCCATCCATTTTCATGAGAATGGCTGGGGTGAGAATGGCGTGACAAGTTAAAAAAATGCTTGCCTTCCTCTAGTCAGGAGAGCACTGTTGCCACTTAGTGGGTCGGTGGAATGGGTTGTAAACGTTCGGTGGCTCCAATAATTATATAAGAGATGTAAAAGGGTTAGATGCACATCCCACGGTCAAAAAAAAAAAAATCATTTTTTTTACGTATTAACTCATTAACACATTAAGTGCCATAGACGACCTAACTCGTCTTACATAATCCAGCGCTTAAGTGCCAAGGACGGACTAACTCGTCTTACATAAAGATTTTTTTTTTTTGACAGTGGGACATCAATCAACCCCTTTTACATCTTCGAGATAACTATTTGGAGCAAGAGCATGTGTGTAATCTATTTTACCGACCACTAAGTGGCGACAGAGACCGAGAGAAGTCACAGCCACGGGACCCAAAAGCCACAAAAGCAGCCGCCTCCCGCGGAAATGGCTTGGCGATTTTACAGTCATTAGCCCGGACACACACACACAGAACGGACAGAGATCCCTTCCCCCCAGAGCCGCGCAGCAACGCGCGAACACACACACACACACACACACACACACACACACACACACACACACACACACACCGCGGAAGCAAGCCATTCAAGGAAATGGCGACGCGATTTTACAGTAATCCATTTCAGACTCGTCTTGCCCGACAGGCAGACAGGCAGGCAGGCAGCACAACGCGCTTCTGACACGCTCCTCCTTCCTCCTGGCTCTAGAGCCAGGAGGAAGGAGGAGAAGACACACGGAGGGAGGAGTTTGAATGAGAGGGGTGTTTCCTGTTGTTATGGAGGAAATTACTGTTCAAAACTATTGTTTAGAATGTCTGACGGTCTTACTGATGCCAAAAATGAATGGTTAAAGTGACTGTTTCACAAGAAGCCATTTATCTCTGAATAAATTTCCAGACGCTGAAACCATGCTGTACTCAACGGCTAATATCTACATAACTACTAACTCTGCAAACTAACTCTTTTAGACAGAGAAAGCACACATTCTATTAGTTATTTTTAGATGATTGATGTTCATGAATTCTTAACAGAAAAGAATCCTCGGCTGTTCTAAAATGAGCCAGAATCGTCAAAAACACCCCTGGCACAACTTACCTACAGGAATGAAAACATGGCTGGCATTCAATGTGTTAAGTGCCATAGACGACCTAACTCGTCTTACATAATCCAGCGCTTAAGTGCCAAGGACGGACTAACTCGTCTTACATAAAGATTTTTTTTTTTTGACAGTGGGACATCAATCAACCCCTTTTACATCTTCGAGATAACTATTTGGAGCAAGAGCATGTGTGTAATCTATTTTACCGACCACTAAGTGGCGACAGAGACCGAGAGAAGTCACAGCCACGGGACCCAAAAGCCACAAAAGCAGCCGCCTCCCGCGGAAATGGCTTGGCGATTTTACAGTCAGAAGCCCGGACACACACACACAGAACGGACAGAGATCCCTTCCCCCCAGAGCCGCGCAGCAACGCGCGAACACACACACAGACACACACACACACACACACACACACACACACACACACACCGCGGAAGCAAGCCATTCAAGGAAATGGCGACGCGATTTTACAGTAATCCATTTCAGACTCGTCTTGCCCGACAGGCAGACAGGCAGGCAGGCAGCAGCAACGCGCTTCTGACACGCCCGCTGTTAGGAGGAAGGAGGAGAAGACACACGGAGGGAGGAGTTTGAATGAGAGGGGTGTTTCCTGTTGTTATGGAGGAAATTACTGTTCAAAACTATTGTTTAGAATGTCTGACGGTCTTACTGATGCCAAAAATGAATGGTTAAAGTGACTGTTTCACAAAAAGCCATTTATCTCTGAATAAATTTCCAGACGCTGAAACCATGCTGTACTCAACGGCTAATATCTACATAACTACTAACTCTGCAAACTAACTCTTTTAGACAGAGAAAGCACACATTCTATTAGTTATTTTTAGATGATTGATGTTCATGAATTCTTAACAGAAAAGAATCCTCGGCTGTTCTAAAATGAGCCAGAATCGTCAAAAACACCCCTGGCACAACTTACCTACAGGAATGAAAACATGGCTGGCATTCAATGTGTTAATACGTCCATGGCAGTGAAGCGCTGGATTTTTTTTGACGTATACATACGTCAGTGGCAGTCAACGTGTTAAACATTAATTCATTTTTTTTTTTTATAAATAGACCATGTCAGGGTGCCCAAGTATAACCCATTTTCAATGGTTTTAAATTGAAAAAACAAAATGTTTTTTCCCCCGTTTTCGTTTTCCGTTTTAAACTTTGAAACAGAAAAACGGAAAAACGTTTTTAGCAATTTTTTTTTTTTTTTTTTTTGTAAATTCATGGCGGGCCACTTAAAAACGGGCAGCGGGCCGCAGTTGGCCCGCGGGCCGTAGTTTGGCCACCCCTGTCTTAACCCATTGATACCTGATGCAGCATTTGCGTGTATATCCCTCATTTGTGTGTGTATCCCTTTAAGACCGCGAACCGCGTCCACGGTCTTAAAGGGATACACACACAGATGCTGCATCAGGTATCAATGGGTTAAATGACAGTAAATCCTGAATGAATGACTGACTGGTCTAATCTGTGTGATTGACAGGAGAGATGAGTAGAGGAGCGGGGTTTTCACCACCAGCATTACGACCGGGACTGCAGTATGGGTAGAGTTTCTCAGTGAAGGTGCAGCCAGTAAAGGAATAGATCAGAGCTGCAGCATCTACGTCATAGAAGGAGACCAGACCCTCCTCATAATCCACAAACACCCCCACCTTCTGAGGCTGTGTCTTCAGAGAGATTAAGACATCAGCAGCTATGTACTCATTTCCATCCCTCAACTCTATAGTCCAGAAGCCATTCTCTGGCTCCAGTATGACTTTTCCCTTCCTGTTGATCGACTCTTTGGCCACTCCTAAAGTCCACCTAGTCTTCACTTTAACCTGAACCTCATAGTAAAACCTTCCTGAAGAGAAGCTCTGCTTTCCTAAGACGCTGGGATAAGAAAATCTCTCTGGGTTGTCTGGGAGATTCTCCTTTACATCAGCACAATTTACTTGTTTCCCATCATCAGACAGGATGAGAAAGGGATTTGCTGTATCAGGATCTAGAGTCACATCCACGGCATACTGCTGGACCCTTTTCAGCTCAGCCTCAAGCAGCTTCTGCATCTCTTTCCTGAGAGTCTCCTCCAGCTGAGCCACAGCTCTCCTCACAGTCTCCTCCAGCTGAGCCACAGCTCTCCTCACAGTCTCATCACATGATGAGTGGACACTGACCTCTGTCCAGTCCTTGGTGTGGGGAGGCGTCTTCAGGGATGGGAAGCTTTGGAGGAGGTGGAGGTGGTCTTCAATGAGTAAGAGCTTCTTCACCTCAGCGCTTCTCTTCATCAGCTCAGATATTTCCTGTTCCAGCTCTTTAATTAAGCGTTCAGCCTGCTTCTCTGTTGTTTTCTGCTTCTCCTCAATCGTCTTAATGAGCTCAGCCTGGCCTCTCTGCGCAGACTGTATCAGACCAGTGAAGACCTGCACACTGTGTGCTATCATGCTGTCAGCAGCTTCCTTGCTGAGCTTTACTGAGTGTTTGATGTTCGGAATATTCAGCCGTCTCTCCCGGATCATCTGCTGAATTTCAGCCTCCGTCTTCCCCAGCTCAGCCTTCTTTCCTTCATATCCTTCCTTCAGAGGGACACATTGATGCGACTTGTGGTCTGACTCAGTGCAGACCTGACATACACATATCTGGTCAGTCTTGCAGAACCGCTTCAGTGATTTATCATGCTCTTCACATCTCCTGCCTTCCAGGTTCTCCACAGGATGCATCAGCTTGTGTCTTTTGAAGCCTTTGATTCTCTGGTGAGGCTCCAGGTGAGTCTCACAGTAGGAGGTCAGACACTTCACACAGGACTTCTGTGCCTTCCGTTTGGTCCCAATGCAGACGTCACAGGGAACTTCTCCTGGTTTGGCACAGCTGCTGGCATTCATCTGAGCTGACTTTCTGACCTGAACAGCCAACCCAGATATGAAAGTGTTGACATGAAGCTCAGGTCTTCCATTAAATTGGTGGTTACATATGGGACACAGGCACTGGGTACTAGTAGCCCAGTGGTGTGTGATACAGTTTTTGCAGAAGTTGTGTCCACATGGTATTGCGACTGGATCAGTGAATACATCCAGACAGATGGAGCATTGAAGCTGCTCTTCAGAGAGGAGACTGGTGGCAGCAGACATATCTAGACACGGACACCAAAAGTGAAAGTGTGAAATAACAATACTGTAACACACAATTCTTGAATATTCAAAAATATCAAAGTTACGGTAGATCATTGGAATATATGATCAAAAGTTATTTTGAGTTATGCAGTTACATTACATCATTTGACAAGTATCAGTGCAAAAGAAAACTGGGAAATTGGAAATCTGGATACAGCTAGATTATGTATCACTGCTCTGTTTATCAAAATAATAAAAGTAGCCACATAGCTCCGCCTCCGATGCAAAAGTTTAACGGGACACTAACAGATCTGATCTGCCAGCACACACAGGTTTGACTGGAGTTAAAAGTACTAGATACACACAGGTTTGACTGGAGTTAAAAGTACTAGATACACACAGGTTTGACTGGAGTTAAAAGTACTAGGTACACACAGGTTTGACTGGAGTTAAAAGTACTAGGTACACACAGGTTTGACTGGAGTTAAAAGTACTAGGTACACACAGGTTTGACTGGAGTTAAAAGTACTAGGTACACACAGGTTTGACTGGAGTTAAAAGTACTAGATACACACAGGTTTGACTGGAGTTAAAAGTACTAGATACACACAGGTTTGACTGGAGTTAAAAGTACTAGATACACACAGGTTTGACTGGAGTTAAAAGTACTAGGTACACACAGGTTTGACTGGAGTTAAAAGTACTAGGTACACACAGGTTTGACTGGAGTTAAAAGTACTAGGTACACACAGGTTTGACTGGAGTTAAAAGTACTAGGTACACACAGGTTTGATTGGAGTTAACACGTTCACTGCCAATGACGAGTTGACTCGTGAAAAAAAAAAATTGCTACGTGGATCAATGCCCCCCACGTCTCCTATAAAAATATTGGAAGTATTGAATGTGTATAATCTATTTTACCGACCAACTAAGTGGCGACAGTGCTCTCCCGACAGAGAGAAAGCCAACCAAATACAGCCGCGGGAGAAAGCCATTCTCAAGGAAATGGCTTGGCGATTTTACAGTCATCAGTCACCAGACTCGCCCGAGAGCGGCCGCGCCAGCAGCAGCATACCGAGAGCGGAGAGCGGTGCTGGCGTGGGGGATTGCAAATTTGCATAATAGATTATGGGTGAAACACACTTTGAAACACCCGCAGAAAGGCCAGAATCGCACGCATTCCGAAAACCCAGAAACGAACGAGCCTCATTCTCATACTGTAGGCGAAAACGCTTTCACGCTGCTGCACACGGGCGGACAACGGTGGGGGGTTCCAAAAATAGACTGGGTGGGCAGCATAAAGCCTAGAATCGCACAAAGCTTCATCAAAGCTCTCAACCGAAAATCCAAGAAACGATTGAGTCCCATCCACAGTCCACACTCGCCACACTCGCCGACGAGGGGCCGCCAGAGAGGGAGGCTGCTCACTGCTCAGACAGGCAGGAGAAACTGGCTTGTGACAAACGCCACCAGACACGCCCACGGAGGGAGGAGTTTGAAAGAGAGGGTGTTCAGAACTATATTGTTCAGATGTCTGATCTCTCACTGATGCCAAAAATAAATGGTTAAAGTGACTGTTCTGCCTGTTTGATTGAATTTCACAAAACTGCGATTATCTCAGCTTCCTGTCTCAGACGCTGAAACCATGCTGTACTCAACGGCTAATATCTACATAACTACTAACTCTACAAACTAACTCTTTTAGACAGAGAAAGCACACATTCTATTAGTACTTTTGTGAACTTCGTGTTCACAAAGTCCAAGCAGAAAATTATCCTCGGCTCTTGTAAAATGAGCCAGAATCCTCAAAAAACGGCTTGGCAGAAGCTACCTACAGTAAAAATAAAATGGCTGGCAGTGAATGTGTTAAAAGTACTAGGTACACACAGGTTTGACTGGAGTTAAAAGTACTAGGTACACACAGGTTTGACTGGAGTTAAAAGTACTAGGTACACACAGGTTTGACTGGAGTTAAAAGTACTAGATACACACAAGTTTGACTGGAGTTAAAAGTAGGCTACTAGGTACACACAGGTGCAGGCACTGGCACACCAGCTGCGTTTACATACACACTTTTTCCTCAATCTGATTGAAATCAATTGGATTGAAGATTTAAATGGGATGATGTGATTTAATATCATCCGGTGTTTACATGCGGCGACACATTTAATTGAACAGGCTGTGTGACATGCGGAAAAGTGATGAATAGCTACAACTTGACAGGTCTGCCAACTCTCGCTTTGACCATGAGACAAGCAAACAAGCTATTTATTGACACTTCACTCTCTTCACGCCACAAGTAGGATACATTTTCTCACAGTGAAACATAAATGCATACTGTAATTAACACCAGTATAGCATGCGTGAATTATGCCAGACATATGGACTGTCACACGGAAATGAGACAGGGAATCCTGAGCCTACTACATTATATTGTATACTATATTGCCTACTCCTTGCATCGTCGGAGACGAGTGTTGAAAATCTCCAATCATCATCATCATCAACTTTATTTGCAGACACAGTGTCCAGATATAACAACAGACAACAATTCAGAGAACACACAAATACACAGTATATCTATAAAAGGCACTTATACCAAAACTTCCACATATGTGATTGGTATCTGACAGAACTAATACCAGGGTTGGTTAGTAGCATGATATTCGAGTTCTGAGAGACATTTAGACGCCCAATAAATTTGTACATCAAGGTTCTTAAAAGTGCCTGAAAAGTGCTGACACCTGCATGGCAGAACAGTTCACTTGCACTAGTCCACCTGGGTTTTCTCAGCAAAATCCTCATACAGTCATTGTATGCAACCTGAAGTTTGTGGAGGCTAGCTTTTTTATACTTAACCCACAGGGGAGCAGTGTACAAAGGGGTACAGTAGGCCCTAAAGAGACTTATCTTTACCTCAACAAAAGTGGAATTTCCTAACCAACATGTTAGCCTGGGCATATAACATACGGCGCTGTCTGTACATGTCGTCATCATCAGACATTTGGTCTGTCATAAAATGACCCAGATATTTAGTTTTAACACAGACAGATAAAACATTATCAGACAAATAAAAAGCAGGAAAAGTGAGATCCCTGTCCCCTTTAGTTCTACAGATCATAACCACACTTTTTTTGGCATTGTACTTTACATCGAATTTGACACCATAGATGGAGCAGATATTCAATAGTTGAAACCCAGCACTGCTAGGGAGACGATGGCCAAATCGTCCGCATACATAAGGTGGTTGACTAAGGTATTACCAATCATACAACCAGTCCTACAGTGATTTAGCTGGTCAGATAAATCATCCAGACCATGTATAGATTGCCCCCTGCCTCACCCCATTACCAACACCAAAGGGGGTGGATACTCTATTGCCCCATCTGACCTGCATATTCTGGTTGGCATACCAGTATGCCAGAAGACGGGTTATGCTGCCAGGCACACCTCTTTGACTCAGTTTTAAAAACAGTTTATGGTGATTGACCCGGTCAAACGCCTTAGAGGCATCAATAAAACCAATTAGTACAGAAGAATTCTGCCTTCTATAGGTCTCAACAATTTCTTTCAAAGCATATATACACAAATCAGTACTATGCTTTGCTATAAAACCAAACTGATTGTCTGTTGTGGAAATAAAAAGGCTTAAATGATCTAATAAAATCCTTTCCAGTACTTTGGATAACACACTAGCCAGAGCAATCGGCCTGTAATTATCTATGCTTCCTACCTTACCTGCTTTGTCTTTTATGACCGGCACAAGAGTAACAGACAACATAGACTGAGGCAACACACCATGGCTCATGAAACCAGTAAAGCAAATGGCAAGCAGAGCTGCGACCCTAGGGCTTGCTAGCTTAACTCATTGAGTGCCAGCCACTTTTGGAGAACGACGCTCCCAGTGCCAGAGTTTCAGAGCGTTTTCAGTGATTTCTCGAGGCCCACAGAATATTGTGTGATATTACTATGTAAACACCGAACACGCACAAAGAACAAGGAGACTCTATTGTATCATCAGCAAAAAAAAGTTTATTGATACCATTTTCCGTTCTTTAGTTATGAGCCGGAGAAGATAGGTTGTTTTCAGCGTTTTCAGGCATTTCAAATTATAAGCTGAGATATTCAGCCTTTTGTGAAATGAAGCATTTCAAGCACATTCACTGACTCTAGCTAATATTTTCTGATGTAGTGACGTGGTGTAGTTGTGTCCTGCCCTGCGTGCCCCACCCCCCTCTCCCCCCCTCAGCTGAAAACTCCTCCCCACACTAGTAACACACAGCCTCACGCACCCAGCATCTATTTTCGGAGTGCTGTTTGTGCGCCGCCTCCCAGGCAGCGCAACATGGAAAAGCCACACGCGGACTGCAGGGAAAGGTTTGGCTTTTCAGTGTCGGCTGCTGCTTTTCCTAGTGGCTAATCGTGTGGAGAAACTATGCTGACAGACAGACAGAGGCAGAAGGGCTCAGTTGTGTGCGCGGATTGACTGTGTTCGCAGGCACCGGCAGTTGCAGCCAGAACAATCTACATGGCTCTGGGCTGCAGCATGAGCGGTTTTCTCTTTGATCACGGGGCTTTTTCAGGCTGTCATTGGCACTCAATGAGCTAAATGGGTGACTATACTATAAATACTAAACGTGATTTAGCGGGTTCCTTTTATCAGTTTGACTTGAAACAATGTCACAGGCTGGGAAAGGGTCTGATCTAATGTAAACAAGCAAAACATGAAAGTACGTCCGAGTACGTCTTTGGCACAGAACGCCATTGTAAAAAGTACGTCCGAGTACGTCTTTGGCAGAGAATGAGTTAAGGTGCTCTGCAGTGATGTCATCTAAGCCACTTGCTTTATTGTCAGCCAACTGTGCAATAGCTTGATAGACCTCAACAGTTTTAATAGACACTGCCTCGTCATGGGCAATGTTTCCCACCTTAACACTAGCAAAGCCGGGACATTTTTACCTACCACAAGGGCCAGAAGAGGGGTCGACTGACCCCTAGTCATTTGAATGAGAGGCTGTGCATTTGCACCTCTTGTGTGGAGTCTCCCTGTCAATTCTATTCAAATGCGAAATGAATTCTATTCAAATGCTAAATGTACTGGCCGGGGAGAGGGGAGGTGTCTCTGCTATCATGGCAAATTTGTCTAGCATGGGTAAACCCATCCCCCACGTGACCTGCTCTCAGACCTGTTCTCAGTCACTATAGTCTGGAGATCGAGCCATTCAAACCGATTTCTAGGGAGTGTTGGGCCCCCCTCGATAGACCACTCCACCAGTCAACCGTCATCCAATCAGCTTGGTGCACAGAGCACATGCGCAGTGCAACAGATGGCGTCATCACTCTGCGACCTTTGCTGTTAGCGCTCGAGCTAACTCCACCTAGCTAACTCACCGAGCTAACTCACTAGGCTACTGCTAGCAACCACAACCGGAGCGCGATGGCTACTAGCAATGTGAACGATTTTTGCAGGTTGTGTAAGAGAAACCTTCGTTCTAAAGGCAAGTTGGGCAGCTGCAAACCACTCGAGAAGGGGGTATTTCTACGCCTGGAGAGGGTTGGTGTGAAACTACACCAACAGGATAGCAAATCATGTCGGATTTGCCAGAGTCTGACTGAGGTATGTACTTGTAACCTAATGTACTAGTGCTGCACGATTAATCTACACTTCCCCCGTGCACTCCCGCGAATAAGTAATGTTATGCGCAGCCAGTTTATCAGATAATTTCGCCGTAAAATGTGTCCAGGTGAGGAGAAGCCCCAGCTTGTACAAGCTGTCCTTTGTATGGTCGCTGCCCGTCCGCTCAGACCCGACTTTTCCTCATCGGCTGTAGTGGGTTAGCGAGGTAACGTTAGCTAGATTATGGGAGCATTTAACGATCTAATGAATTCTAGAAAAACATGTCAGAAGCTAGCTAACGTTAGCCACGTGTAACATACAGTAACTAATATGTTTTATATTATTAGTCATTTGGATTTGCCAGAGTCTGACTGAGGTATGTACTTGTAACCTAATGTACTAGTGCTGCACGATTAACACATCGAGTGCCAGCGACGCCATATGGCGTCATTAGAAATTTACCGTAGGCTGCCAGCGACGCCAAATGGCGTCAATAACTCGAAATTGTTTTTTTGACGGGGGGGTGGTGTCGATCTATGCCTCTTACATCGCCTCTTACAATATGAGAGATATTGAATGTGTCTAACCTATTTTACAGAACCCTTAGGTGGCGACAGCGCACTCCAGATGAGAGAAAGTGGAGTTAAACACACAGAAGAAGTCGTTGGGGAAAAGGAAATCGCATCGCATCCGTCCGTATGCAGCTGCTTCATTGAAGCATAACGTTAGCTGTGCCCCTGCAGCAGCCAATCTGCTGTCACAATTGAGCACCTCCGTGTCCGCTGCAACAGCCCATTCGCATTATCAGCCGTGGAGTTGTTATTATTCTCAACTGGAACGCGGCTGTAAAAAAGCTGGATGTAGCGGACTTTTCAGTGCTGAGCACACGCAGAGCAAACGCACTCACAGCAGAGCAGAGAGACACTCCTCCCACAACGGGGGGGGGGGGGGGGGGGAGGAGGAGGGGGGGAGGTGGGGCACGCAGGACACTACAGCATACAACAGACCCAGGCACTGCAGCAGGCTCGATGCACAGAGAGCAAACAAGCTAGAATAGGCTATCTGATGCCCACCAGCAGTAAATCAAGACCAGCATGAAGGTGTAGGGTCTGCGCACGCAGGGGCCAGCGCTGCTGGTTGCAGCTAAAAAGTATTATTTGGCCAAACAAAATTCCTTTGTTTTCACTCTTTTATTGAAGGAAATTATTTTTGAGGTGTCATTACATCAGAAAATATTAGCAATGAGTCAATGATGTGCTTGAAATGCTTCCTTTCACAAAAGGCTGAATATCTCAGGTTTCTAGAAAAAAATGGCTGTTTTTGGTCTAATCAAGCTATCTTCTCCGGCTCATAACTAAAGAACGGAAAATGGGATCAATAAACTTTTTTTTGCAGGTGATAGAAGAGAGTCTCATCGTTATTTGTGCGTGTTCAGTGTTTACATAGTAATTATTAAAGAAATTATATGACTGTTTTAAAATGCATTGCGGCCTATGTGGCACAGTACAGCACCTTTTGCCCAAGGGCCGTGGCACTCAAAGTGTTAATCTACACTTCCCCCGTGCACTCCCGCAAATAAGTAATGTTATGCGCAGCCAGTTTATCAGATAATTTCGCCGTAAAATGTTAACGGGGATCTATACTGTTACATGTGTCTACTGTACTGACGTCCTCTGTTTATTCTTTCAGGTATTAATTCAATACCCTTCCAATCCAAACAGACCAGAGTGCCATGCCCCACATCAGCCGCAGGTATTGTGGAGAAGGGCAACTGGTCAGCTGCTGCCAACCTGATGAGGAAACAGGCGTGCTTGTTATGCTGGATCCTCCGGCGCTGTTCGCCTCAGGACTTGAAGGCCTAACGTTGTACCATGGACTGTATACATTCTGTGCTAATAATGCTAGCATGCTAACATCCTTTTCACACACACACACTGAATATACCGAAATGCTAGATTTGTTCATGGACTTAACGCTAATGTTAATCAAAAACGGCCGCAGTCATAACGGTAAGGTGTGTTTGACCTAATTGAAATATTAACGTTAATGCCCTCACATTTCAGCGTGGTTACAGATAAACCTATTTAACGCTAGCTAGCTACAGTAGATTTTTGGAGGCTATAGCGTTAACGTGAATGTCATGACATAGTGAGCGTAGTGTTATAATGTATATTATACATAATCCAGATCATATTCCAGATGCAACCTAGCTAGATGTTAAGCTCCACACTGCTGTATGAGTACAATCAAATCTATCAAGCCTTAATATCATATTCCAACGTGAATTCAGCTGAGGGGTTCGCTCCAGAACGAGACTGTTGCATTAAATATTTGTACACGTTACTGTGCAGTAGTTAGTGCAGGCTAGTTAATTGTTAAGGTTTTTGAATTCTAAAAGGCTCACAGCACATGTTGTTTCTGACTTGGATTGATTAATCAAAAAATTCAAAATCTTTACTACTGTACTGTCCATTAATAATGACATCAGGTGACAAGCTGAAATGTCAATTCTTATAGCAAATCTAGGTAAATTTCAGACTTTAACGTAGTGTCTTGTCTGAAGTGAATACAAGTGACCTATATTTTTCAATCCTGTCTTTGAATAAAAGTTGTACATTGTGTTATACTTGAAAACCATGTCTGCTCCCTTATTTGTGTTGACAATTACAACAAATCTGTATGGTTTATCTGTTGGCATTAAACCGTGGTATTTCCTTGGGTGATATTCCATATTTGTCATTAAACCTAGCTGTTCACATCTGCATTTTCTACAAATTGGGCTGAATTTGCAATGATGAATCAAAGCCACGTGAGATATCACAAGTAGCCTACTTTTATTAAAAAACAAAATAAAATGCAGAGAGGTTTCCTTCTCTAACTATTGGTGCGTTCACAAAATATTTACACAATGAGATTTTTTTATAAATAATCATCAATAACGTGGATAATGATGACATCTGCAGCTGCTGGACGAGAGACAGAAGAAACTACCAACCGAAGATTGGAGCAGAGGACATGACTATAGAGAAACTTAACCGACCAGCACTCTGCTTCAATCAATGAATGCTTATAAATAAACCATACACATGAGAATTACCGTTAACGTTACAGCATTTAATAACATAAATATGGTGATATCTGGTGGTCTGAAATTACTCTCTAGCTACAGTAGGGTAACTGGCTCCTATTGTGTCTTATTATTGTAACGTTTGAATCAGCGTTTCATAACTATAATAGCCTAATGTTACTGTAGCCTGGATGACGTTAGCTAATGCTACCCAGCCTTCCATTGGCATATGCTGCCTCACAAATCAATCATTGCAGCCGGACTGGTCATTTGGTTCAGCATCAAAATGGGCTGAGAGATTGAGTAGGCTAAAATACACATGAGAATTACAGTTAACGTTACAGCATTTAATAACGTTAATTTTCGTGTACCCGATGCCAGGATATTTTGTCACTTTGTTTGCATCAAGTTCTCTGGACTTATATACACAAGCTCACAGCGTCCTAACAGGTTAACGTTATAATCTCAGGAGAGATTGAGTAGGCTAAATAAACCATACACATGAGACCATGCCCAAATGGTCTACTGCCCAGAAGCGTCAGTTTACATGTTTGGTAGGGAATTATTTTAATTATGTTAAATCAGCGTTTATCTTCCATAATGCATTAAATCATAATCACAATGCTATGAAGACATTACCTGATCACCACAGAGCTGCACAGACAAGTTTATCAGATAATTTCGCCGTAAAATGTGTCCAAGTGATCAGCTCTGAAGCCCCGGCTTGTATGATCCGCTAAAATCCGATTTCGATATAGGTGTTATTTTTATCAAAAGACCTAGCATCACATTATTCAGTTTAAGGATCCTTATGTGGAAACATTTTGAGAACCACTGTTTTGAAGTACTATTACTATAGCTGTTTTCATTCTCACATGACAATACAACAGAATAGAGTATCAAACAAAAAACATTTTTATTAACAGCTGTTTTTCACTTGAATTTCCTCAACGTAGTTGCATAGCCATATAGCTAGCCATATAGCTAGTAGCTAGCTCGGGAGCTATGCTTTAGAGAGGCCAAATGCTAACGGCTAGGTAGTGCTAAGCCGCTGCAGCTGTTACACGTCATTGACAAAGACGCACTCTCTGATTGGCCAATCACGGCAGGACTGATGTTGGCAGTCATGCCGTCACTCATTGGCTGCGGGTCTGCGTGGGTCTTTCAATCGCCCCAGAAATCGATTTGAATGGCCCGGAGTCTAGACGCTAGTGACTGGGAACTGAGAGAGCAGGTCACGTGGGGGCTGGGTTTACCTAGGCTAAAATTTGTCCTCCACAAGGCCGGCAGCCCTTGTGCTCTTGTCATCAAAGCGTAGATAGCGCATGATATCGGTCTGATTTTGAAAATGTATGAACACAGGGTCGTACAACAGACATATTTAGGAAAAGTCAAGAAAGTAGGGATTTGGAACTCGATCGAGTGCAAAGATATATTTTATTTTAACTCACAGGGGTCACGTGACCCCTTTGACGGCCCTTCTAGTGTTTTAAAGGGATCGCTTGTCACACAATTAAAAAGGTCAGAGTAGTGTTGCCTCCACAACTCAGCTATGTTGTCTGTACCAGAGACCCCCTCTATGGTGCATGGCAACAATGTATTGCTCCTGTTCAGGGCTCTCACCTCCTTCCAAAAGCCAGTGACATTGTTACCAAGCAACTTCTCAGCCATAGAGTCAGCTCTCATTGCTTGTTCATTCTTACCTACATAGCGGACTGCATATTTGAACTTAGCATTTGTGCTTTTTTTGTGATCCAAGACAGGACCCTGCCTAGGCCTACCCTCCAAGACCCAGGCCCTATTCACCTTATTCTTTGCCCACACATGGACGCTTCCGCATTACGTCATTTTGTAATAGTATTTCCGTTTTGACTTGCCAAAAACTCTGCAGGCAAGATGGCTGCGCACACTCCGCATCTAAACTGGCAGAATTACTCCCCCATAAAGTAACATATCTTGGCCAATACGTATGTAACATACAAAATAAAACAACCCGTAATATCTTAATTTTATGTAGAATGCAGAGGATATGTAACCGTTTAGTTAAACTTGCATTCCAGGAATATTGTGCTCTAAAGATGACGTTAGTGGAGTCGAGGCTGTTGCGTCCTGAAACGCACATAGTTTGCACGAGGCGTAACCTATGTGCGATTCGAAATAACGCATCCGAGATAGAAAACGTTATGAATAGCCACGTTATAAAACAACAACCTAACGCTGGTGATCCGTATGGAAACAGTGTTACTCGAAATGGTTAAAAGTTATATCAATTTGGTCATTCAGTGGCATTTTACTGCCATATAACATAACTAAGTAGCAGCTGATATTAGCCACAGTAGGCAACTAGCGCTGAACCGGAAGAACAAATACGTTTGTGTTGAACGCGGAAGAGAGAAAAAGTGGGCGTGGTGAATAAGGTGAATAGGCCTCCTTAGCCTCTGTATGAAGTGCAGCAACATGCTTATTCCAGCCAGGCTTGATGTTGTGTGCCTTAGGCTTGGTATTGTAAGGCCTACTGGCCTCATACACAGCTCCCACAATACAGTCATACATGGCACAGAGGTCTTTACGGTGTGACTCATTTTTACAATTGACATCAGCACACATAACAGCACCTAAGGGTAAATATACATTACTCAGAAGGTCATCAGTTTTCCCATAGTAAGATAACACATCAGCCCTGGATAGCTTAGCCCAGTCAATTCTAGCCTTACATGCACTATAAACTTCATGAGCTAGCTCCGGGAGATTATCTATGTCCAAACCATTGAGATATAATATGAATGGAGGGAGTGTCCCTATCTCCTCCCTGTATGTTCTTTTGAAGCCAAAATCCAGCCAGATCACTGAACCAGAGTCTGCGCAGTAGCGCCCTTGATTGAGAACCTGTGAGAGCTCCACGCCCCTCTGAACTTTCTTATGTAGAGCTGCTGTTTCTAGAATGCGCACAGTGCGTTGTGTATTTATATACAGTTTAGCTCTGTAAATATTACACTTTAAAGCCCCAATCAGTAAGATTTTTGACATTTTTTACTGTAATATAACTGCTTTTTAGTGACAGGACATGGTAGATTGACTTTTAATAGGGAGACCCTCGTCTTTATTTATCCCACACCGCCCTCCATTGGCCAGCACTGGGACTAAGCAGTTTGTCTGTCACGTCCCGTAGCAAGAAAAAAGAAAAAAGAAAACCATGCGCGCATGCGCTGTACAGCGGAAGCGCTGTGTTCATGAAAACGAGGAAGTAACTCGATTCGGATTTGCTACGAAAATGATGTTTCACGGAACTATGGATTATTATTTCATCACGTGGTGAGTACCCGATGTCACAACATGTACATAGAGCTTCTGGCGCTGTGTTTTGTTGACTTTGAACGGCGATATCGTTATCGATACTAATGCATGCAGAGGGCGCAGTGGAAAACTTACTGATTGGGGCTTTAAGTTGTAATATTTTTTGTCTCGCCAAAAGTAACCAGGAAGAGTCCCACTATGAGATCAGTTTATCAAAATGACGCCTGTACGAAAATCTGATTTTGGTTGTCGGAGATTTTAGACCTCCAGGCTGCTGAGTGCTCTCAGCGCTCTCAGCCCGGGCCGGAAGTGGAGGCAGGCCACTCACTCACCTTCAGCCTCACTGGGGGGATTGCTGTGTTGACTAAGCTAGCCTAATGTTTCCGTGGCATTTTGATTAATTTTATGATTACATTTCTTTTGGCGCAAATGTTGGTTTAACATATCTAACCGTGAGGCTACGTTGTTGTACCGCCCCGGTACAGTGTGTGGGCAGCCCAACCTAACGTTAGCCCATAGCCTTGTACCAAGACGCTGATTACATTACACTGCAATGTAATGCAGTGTAATGTAATCAGCGTCTTGGTACAAGGCTAGTTAGCCCAGTGAGTGCGTGAGCCAGGCTGCCTGGTCTATTGCCTGGTATATCGTTACTAAGAGAGGAGCTTGTGAAGAACGAACATCCCCACAGACCAAGCATTTCCCCCAGATATGCATATAAAAATGTTTGTTGCTTTAATAGCCTACAAAAAATAAAACGTCTGTTTGTATGTCATGCTAACCCATTAGCGATGAGCTAATGGTGGTTGTGTACTACTAGGCCTCATCTCATCTTATACCCGGGACGGGAGTTAACGTTATAAAACACATTTCCTGTCAGTTGGACAACCTGGTCAGTTCTGAAAATATGTGTCTATTATTGTGTTATTCCAGCTATCGTTATCGGTTGTTAAGTTATAGTAATATGAAAAACAGCCGACTAGCGCAAGCAGCTAATGCTAGCCTGCATGTTAACTCATTCACCGCCAGTTTAGGACTGCCAATATTTAGCACAGGCCAAAGATTTTCATAATTGTTGGTCATCTTTCAAGACCCACAGTAAATTATCTATTAGCACCAGAGTGATTTGCAATACCTCAAAATGAAGATGTACGTCTCTGGGTTCACCAGGGAAAAAAAAGTGAGCTTTTAGCATGTTCTGTACTCTACTTATAGCCATTTATATACACCCTGTTTTCCCCCAAAAGTTCTCCCTGAGAAAATAAACAGGAGAAAAGGCAATTTTTGTAAAAGGGCACAATCTCAGGCAGAACTCACTCTCAATTCTTTTATTTTGAACTGTATTGACATCAGACATGTAAATATGATTCGTTAGGACACAAATGACAAAAAAAAAAAATATATATATATATATATACACATGAAGTGCTTTTTTTTTTACATTCAACAATACAGTTTACTCTGTGTGAGTGTGCAGACAGACAGACAGACACACCGACAGACAGACAGACAGACACACACACACACACACACACGATCCCCGATCCCCCTTTTAGATTTCTAACCCCACATAGGATAAGCAATAACCACGCCCTGTGGCGCTGGGATTGGCCAGGAGCAACACTGGAGGGCACGCAGCCCAGCGATTTCATGAACTGAATAGCTCTTGAGAAAGGACAGCGGGCTGCTGTGACTGCCGCTTATGCCTTGTGCCTTGCTGTTGTGTTTATTTTGCACCCATCCTCGTCCATGTCTCCCTGTCATATCCTCCCTGCTATCTGATCGTTCCCGTTTTCCCCTCGGCTATTCAACACGTCCTCACCGCCCTCGCAAACTGATCGATCATTTCCTCATTCCTCCGATGATCAAACACATCTCTTGATTACTTTCTCCCGGCTGGCACAGAGGAAGGCGACTCCAGCTCGTGCAGCGCGCCGAGGCGCGTTTCAATGGCGTTTCTCCTGTCTGCACAAGGAAGCGTTACCCGTTTTCTGCTTTTCCTCTTGCTCAATTTCAAAACAACAGCTGCGGTATGTGTTTGTTCACGTGTTGTCTTAGATGCTAGGGACCTGATACCATGTGACAGGCTGGGGAAGTGTTTAAACTACGCCCTGCAGTAATAAAAACAAAAACACGTCAAACACGTCATTGGCGGGGAGGGCTATTTCTGATAACACGTCAAAGACGTCATTGGCGGTAGGGATGCAGGGGTTAACCGGTTTGACTATTAACCACGATTTAAAACGTCACGGTTATATAACCGCAGAGGCTCCGCTACACTGAGTGTTTTGTTTCACAACAGTCCGTCAGTTTAAACTCCCATGCGGCGCAGACGGCGCTGGAAGGAGAGGAACCTGTCTCTCGCTTCGTTTCCGCACGGACTATTTAGCGGAGGCACCAAACACAGGCAGCTGCCATGTCTCCCAGTAGTAGCTAGTCTGTAACCTAGCCATGGATGCCAGCCCAACATAAATGTTGCAATACATGTCCCGCAAGGTTTCTGAGATTAGGGGAAAGTCTGAGCTGGTGTTACGTTAAACCAAACGTGGGGAAGAGGCAGCGGATTTGTTTAGCGTTAACATACAGTCATTGACGTTAACGTTAGCTGTTGTGGCTAATGTTAGCTAGCTGGCCATGGCCTAGCGTACATAGTTCCTCAAGCTCGTTGTGACCAAACATCCCCGCATTTAAAGCACTTCATGCTCCCAGCGCTGGCCTAAACCATAGAGAACCTCATGCTTTACATGAAAAGAAACATCAAGGGTTTGTGTTAACTCCAAAAGCAACCCGCTAACGTTACATGTAGGCCTAATAACGTGAAGCTAACGTAGCTAGCTGCTTGGCAGTCATGATCTGACTGAGACAAGGAAAACAAATGCGCACATTTACATAACAAACACCAGTCAACACCACAGAGTGTCCTTTCTTTAATCCAGAGGGAGCATTTTCCAGTAAAAAGTGAAACGACACATGATGGCTTATAGTGAGGCTTTCCATGCCTGCCCCATCATCACTTCAATAGAACTGACCCCAATGCAAAATTCATTTCAGACGGCACATTTAGTTGCCAGTAACATGCCAATAAGAGTCTAAGTTACTATGCCTTTTGTGTTTTTTCTGCAGACTAAGCAGCTATAGGCTTTCGCTTCTATAAAGTAATAATAAAATATTTTTTGTATTGACTATTGAGTAATACAATCATATTCTATATCAGAAATGTTGTTTGTTTTATGTTCACAATAGTGATGTCAGTTAGATTTGATTAGGTCAGAGCCATGGAATATTAAATCATCCATCTTTGCTCACTACATCTGCCCTTTCTTCTTTTTTTAATCCCAGGTGTGCATAAAATACAGGTTAAGAACTTATTTTTTTAAATACAAAAATGTGAAAAAAGTAACATAGTATGTTTATCGTATCGGTTATTGGCCAGGAGAATATTTATCGGTTAGCGTAGGCCTATACTATCGGCTGTAAAAATCCATATCATGCATTAGTATTCCGGAAGGCAGCAACTGTTAAGATTGTGGGGGAAATACAATAAAACCTCTATTTAGAGAATGCTCATGTGATTTTTATACGTCCATAACAATAATCGTGAAACCGTGATAATCGTGGTTTTTTCTCAGACTATAATCGTGGATCAAAAAAAATAATCGTTGCATCCCTAATTGGCGGTGAATGAGTTAAAACCATTGTGTAGCCTACTTATAACGTAGCTGGAGTAACTCATAAAACACATATTTTCTGAACTTACTTCAGTCCCCAACCAACGTTAATTCCTCGCGCACAAATCATTTGTTTTCATTCCTCAAAACAATGTTCTTTTTATTGGGGTCCATTGATGTCTGGTAGCCAGCACAGCCAACATGAGCCACCTGACTTCCCGGGAGCGTTAGATAACATGAAGCCGTGTGTGTTCTATGATGTGCAGAGCCTGTCCAGCCAATGACGGCTTGAGACTGGCTGCCACAGCTGTCAATCATCCATTTTTATCCCTTTTTATATGTCAAATAACTACTTAAAAACAAACTGATCAGAAAAATGACCACTTGCACAGGCATTAGCATGATAATGACTATCTAAAATGATACAAACCACCTTTGGAAAAAAATTATCTGATGCATACTGTGATTATTTCGGTTGTGATTTTCCCATCCACTAACGTGGGGAGGCGGGCCTTGTGACCTAATACTGGATTCAGCCGTCAGGGCGGCGATCTAACATGCAGCGGCTTCACTAAACGGGAGGTGAAATGGCGTCCATCTTATATACCGTAAATTCCGGACTATAAGCCGCGGCTTTTTTCCCGTTTTTTGGCCCCTGCGGCTTATATAACGGTGCGTCTTATCTATGGATTTTTTCAGAAAAAAAAAAAAAAATACAAATAAAATCTCTTTTTTAGCACTCTTTCTAACTATAAATCCACTTCTGTTTTAATTTCCTCTCTTGCCCTCTTTTCACCACACCGCGGACACTGTGTGCACTGTAAAAATAAACAACGGTGGTGTTGTGTTATGTTGTTTTGTTGAAATGTTACGGTAATACGGTAAATGGGAGCTTCTTCAAACAGCCATCTCTTTCCCGACAATCCCCTCTGTGCGTGACCACTTACATATGGTAATTACGGTAAGCAAACGGCCACTCGGCCATCAACTCCCTCCCCCGACTACCAGGAGAAAATCACAAACTTCGGCGAATTCACACAAAGGAAGATCAAGGAATATTCCATCGAACCGGAGCAGATCATAAATATGGATGAAGTGCCTTTGACGTTCGACCTGCCACTCACTCGGACTGTTAACAAGAAGCGCCCTGGAGGATTCTTTCACCAAAAAAAAAGCTTTGCTCGTTCTCGACAGCATGAGAACGAGCAGTAGAAGCAACACTCTCACTTACCATGGGGAAGGTACGCAGAAATTCACACGACAGCTTTCAAGTTGAAAGCAGTCAATCTCGCATTAAAAGAGGGAAAGAGCAGCCGCGCGTAACCTGGGCATCGATGAGTCAATGGTGAGGCGTTGGACGGTGCAGCAGGAGGAACTGTCTCAGCACGGAATATTATAGGAGTGTGAAAACATCCACAATCACCAACGGGTTCCAAAACGCTGGACTGCTGCGGGATGAAGAGGATGATGCCGCCACAGCTGGCGCTGAGGGCCGTCAGAGGCTTCAGAGGCTGTTCGATGCCGACAGTGACGAAGAGGAGTTCGTTGGTTTTGAGTGACAATGAAGGAGAGAGGAGAGTGGTTGACGAAGCCACCCTGAACCTGTTCGTTTCCGACACTGAAGATGAGGACTTTGGTGGTTTCAGTACGCAGGAAGAAGAGGAAGACGAGGATTAGTGACTTGACTTCTCTGGTTACAGGTTTGCTGCACATATAGCCTATTGTTGTGTGATTTTGTCTGGGGATTAGTGACCTGACTTTTGTTTTGTTTTGTTGAAATGTTAATAAATGGGAGCTTCCCCAATCTTTCCCCAGCCATCTCTTTTCCGACATTCCTCTCTGTGCACGAACCCTTTCATATGGTAATTAAACATCAAAACACCCGCGGCTTATAGACCGGTGCGGCTTATAGAAGAAAAAAATAGTCAATTTTGGTCCCGCGGCTTATAGACCGGTGCGTCTTATAGTCCGGAATTTACGGTAGGTCGATGGTCCAAACACATAATGATAATCCAATCTTATGATCAGTTCATGAAAAGGTTTAAACTACCCTGTTTAATCTGATTGAGGTGTTTATGGAGCATTTTTAATCCGTTTGGGCTTTTAAACCTATTACAATCTGATAGGCTCCATGTAAACGTGCCTAGTGTGACCTGACCATTCAGGGAGTCACATCGGATTGGGTTGAATGGAAAATCACAATAAGATCAACATTTAAAATATCATTCCATATTGTCACACCTACAGGTCATGGTATGAACCCCACATTAGAAAATACACATTGGAGAACATCATAACCAGAAATACAATATAATACATTTACAGTTGAAAAATAGTAGCAAAGTAGCAAAAATAACCCCATATATCAGGGGGGGGGGGGGGGGGGTGTCATTTTAAATAGCTTAAACCTGCAAAATCAACATATTGGTGTTTACTGCAGATTAGGGTTGTCCCGATCCGATCACGTGATCGGAAATCGGGGCCGATCACGTGATTTTCAACTGATCCGGATTCGGGGGGAAGAGATCGGATTTTTATGTATAAAAACAATGATAACAACGTCACAAAACAAATATGGCAATTCTCACATTTCAGTCATCCAAATAAACAATCTGTCATTTATTTTATCATTGCAATTTGTCATATTCATCGTAAACACGAGCCCTCTTGCGCAGCAACACACGCAGTTTTAACTTTAGTAGTGAGCATTGATAAGAAGCGACAACTAATCTATTGCAACAGCGCACAAGAGATCGGCCATTTTGGGGCGCAACAAACCTCTGTGCTATTGTCCTGTTGTCTGCGGCGCCAAAATGGCCACGGTTCTATTGTCAATTGTCGCTTCTTTCCTTCCATACTCTTTGTTTAGTGTTCGACTAGCGACACATCAGAACGCGATAAAACATACAAAAACACATGTCCAACCATAATAACTAGATGGTCGCACAGTGGCTAAAACAGAAACAAGACGTAACGTTAGTTAGGGATCATGATTAAACTCACCTAGGAGTCGGACTAGGAAGAAAAGCCAGAAGTGTTCTGCACTGCCTGCCTGCATCAGTAAAGTTGCCATAATGAACATGTCTTTTTGTTGTCTGCATTCCGTCTGTCTTGTGAATAAAATCTGTCGTTCCTCCATGTTGTCAGATGAAGTGGCCGGACTGCACTCGTCTCACAGATAAAGTTTCAATCATTTTAATCCACGCAGACTGTCCTCAGTGACTCTCCATGTTGTCTCACTTGTAAACAGAGCTGCACCCCGCCCCCATCTAGCAAGCATGCTTAATTCTATTGATGTGGCTCATTGGCCGAAACTCGAAACAATAGCAGACAGCCAGTGAAACGCCGCATGCAAATTAATACCAGCCCAGAGATAGCCAGAGAAGTCAGTGGGTCCCAAACATTTCTGGCTTCAGTACCCCCTTTCCCTGATTTCTGAATCAAAGTACCCCCTTTACCATAAGCTGTAAAGATATTTTATTTTGTTTACTTGGTTTAAAACCAATGCTGCACTAACTGAGTTGTGGTTGTGATAAAAGAGCCGTACAAAGATGTCATATTGGTTGGTTAAAATAAAAACACTTAAACACTTAGAAGAAAGGGGGGAAAAAGCATCCAAGTTGTCCCAACTTGTTGTCCCAACTATTTCTGCAATGCATTGCAGAAATATCGGATCGGGACTCGGTATCGGCAGATACTCAAAATCATATGACTCGGACTCGGAGGCAAAAAAAGGTGATCGGGACGTGCAGATACTATTCTTTGCTACTTTTATACTATTTTTCAACTTCTTCAATGTATTATATTGTATTTCTGGCTATGATGTTCTCTCCAATGTGTATTTTCTAATGTGTGGCAGGTTGATTAATGTGTGACAATATAGAACATTTTAAATATGTTGACATCTTTAGTGTGATTTTCCATTCGATTCAACCCGATCCAATGTAACTCATTGATTGGTCAGGTCACACGGTTTGCCTGTGTGTGTAGAACTTCTAACTCCAGTCAAACCAGTGTGCTGTTAGATCAACCCTGAAACGTTGGCTCTGTTACTGTCTCATTAAACCAGCTGGTATTTCCCATTCCAAACTCGTAGGAGCCTCGCAGCCCCGACCTCAAAAATCCAAGATGGCTCATCTGCGCAACAACAGTAGTTATAATCGTATAAATGCTATTTAGCACTTCTGTCTTGTTTGTGTCTCATTAAATCAGCTGTACACACAGCACGGCCTACTTCTATCTGTGTGGACATGTTGCTGCAGTGTTTGTATGCGCAAAATGCCACGAAATGCCTTGTTATCAACTGTTATTGCTAACAACAGGCCGATGTTCATCATCGGGGTCAGAGTCAGAATCTGATTTAACTTCATCATTCCCAGCTACACTACGATCTGTATGATCATTTTCCATTTGTACATGATCTGATTCAACTTCATCATTTCCAGCTACACTACCATCCGTATCATCACTTTCCATTTGTACATGGGAAGCTGGTTGGGAAACGTGTGATATTCTGAAGGGTGGTTCCCTATTCACACAGTGGTGTAAATTTTCCCTTTGATTATAAAGAGTTTCCTCATATTCCTCAATGATATCTTTCTCGATGCCCCTTACAATTCTGCTGACTCTACATCTCTTAGCCCAATAAGAAGTCATCTTCTTATAGAAGATCTAACTTCTTTCTCTTTCTATTAAAAAAAAAAAAAAAAAAAATCCTAAACTAAACTCGTTCCTTAAGAATCTGTAGTTGTCATAGACTGTGCTCTATAGTTGGTTGTTCTATTGCTGACAAAAAGTGTGTTATTGTAAGTCGCTTTGGATAAAAGCGTCTGCCAAATGACGTAATGTAATGTAATCTTAAGTAAAGAGAGGTGGTGCTACTATAATTGGAATTATTACTTGGCCTTGTGTATTGCAGCGAATCCTCTCAACTCCTTGTATCACAACCCTGAAAATGGAGAAAAACAAATCAGAATCAAAAATAATGCATAAACTAACATTAAAAATATATCAGCCTTCAGGTGCAATGCAAATATGACTACATTGACAAAATCCTGCCTGCGTCTACTGAGGATACGTCCCAGTTATGCATCCACGCAATGTTTTTTCTTTATTTGGTCTATATTATTTGGTATATATTATTGTGGATTGTTGTGCAAGAGCATATTGCATTGATAGAGCCTAATTGCTCATGGTTGGATTAGGGCTGGGCGATATGCTGTCAATGTTTTGGGTCAGACATAAGCCTACAGGAGCGACGTGATGACGTGGACACGTAGTCAGTGAGGTGTGTGTGTGTGTGTGTGAGAGAGAGAGGGGCGACGTGATGACGTGACACGCAGTCAGTGGTGTGTGTGTGTGTTTAGCCTAGCGAAACGCTAAGACTAGAGAGAACTGAAAGTTACTTCAGTTATCAGAGGAAGAGTTTCATGCGTGACAGTGAAGCTGTACATTATGTTCGCTGCAGTACTGAAATAAACGGTCCGTTCTCCACTGCGGAATTGGTCCGGACTAATCGCCACATGAGCTCCAGACGGCCGGCGGCCCGGGGCTCGACTCCGCTGCACCCACCCCGAGGTGCAGCGGAGTCGGGCTCGCAGCACCGCAGCACGCACCCCCCTACAGGCCCACAAGCTACGTGTGTGCCTCAAGAGTCAGCATACCAGCTAATAATGTTAACAAGCTACAACCTCCGGACTAAGTTGCCACGGCAATAATTCACGAAGTTAACATTTAGTCAAACGATGACAGCCAGATGATGGTATCTCAAGGGGATAATAAATTATAATATCATAACGATTTACCCGTTTGTCTGGCTAATGTTAGCGTTAGCTAGCATCAGCCTTTATGGGGCACATAGCATGCTAGCTGCTAACGTTAGTCGACAGCAGCTACAACCTCAGTTGCCACGGCAATAATTCACAAAGTTAACATTTAGTCAAACGATTACAGCCAGATGATGGTATCTCAAGGGGATAATAAATTATAATATCATAAGGATGTACCCGTTTGTC
Source organism: Poromitra crassiceps (assembly GCF_964638095.1). Lineage (NCBI taxonomy): Eukaryota > Metazoa > Chordata > Actinopteri > Beryciformes > Melamphaidae > Poromitra > Poromitra crassiceps. The sequence goes on along the minus strand of NW_028151907.1, from coordinate 69,383 downwards.
TGGCTAATGTTAGCGTTAGCTAGCATCAGCCTTTATGAGGCACATAGCATGCTAGCTGCTAACGTTAGTCGACAGCAGCTACAACCTCAGTTGCCACGGCAATAATTCACAAAGTTAACATTTAGTCAAACGATGACAGCCAGATGATGGTATCACAAGGGGATAATACATTATAATCTCATAAGGACTTACCAGTTTGTCTCCTGAATTTCCACTTTCCTCCAGGGAGCCAGAGAGCCAGACATTGCCCATTGCCCGCCAAACAGTTTTAACTCAAGTCCCGGGAGATCTAGCTGGTCTCGCGAGCTGCCCCCGCCTACCCTCGCAAGGGGGAGGGGGCCCACAGCAATCAGCCCACCACACATTGAAACTATGTCATTTTAATGTTGACATTTCAACATTGAAAAACCAGCATCTATACAATGTTGATTCAACAACATTTTTTCAAACGTTGAAATGGTATCTGTAATTTAACATTGAGTCAACATAGATTTTTCAACCTCAACCACAAATAACCAATTTGACCAAAATTCAACGTTGAATTAACGTCTTTTGCTATCTGGGTTGTTATCAATTGTTATTGCTAACAATGGCTAGCGAGTGAATCTGAGAAGTGAACAGTGAACTTCCCAGCTCAACTTTTCTGCAAATGGAATGCTAACAAAACGGATGTTTAAGGAGTTGCTCCAGTTTCCTCATTTGCCAGGCGCTCATGCTCATGTTGGGCTCTCTGTTAGAGGGACACATTCCTGTGAGAAGCAACAACACCAAGCGAGGCTGCAATGAGGATATTGAAAGACAAAATCCTACATGCCATCCTATTTTAATGTTATTTGACTTTCTTTATATATATACTGTATATATATATATATATATATATATATATATATATATATATATATATATATATATATATATATATATATATATATATATGACACACACCGGTAGGCTATATATATATATGTATGTGTGTGTGTATAGGGGCATTAACATGAGAAATGACCAATCACAGCAGGAGAGAGGGTTAAAAATAGGGAGACTCCTGCAAGTGTTGGCAGGTATGATGTCAAATGTATGGCCCTTCACTTACTTTATGTAAATCAGTATGGTGGAAAGAATTGCCCACTCCTACAGTGCCCCTGGGCACTGTGGGGGTGGGAGGGAGGGGTTCCCCCTCTCCTCTCCCCCTCTCTCCCTCTCCTCTCCCCCTCTGCTCTCCTCCTCTCCCCTCCTCTCCTCTGGTTCCCCCTCTCCTCTCCCCTCCTCTGGTTCCCCCTCTCCTCTCCCCCTCTGCTCTCCTCTCCTCTCTCCCCTCCTCTCCTCTGGTTCCCCCTCTCTTCTCTCCTCCTCTCCCCTTCTCTCCCCTGGTTCCCCCTCTCTCCTCTCCCCCTCTCTCTCCTCCTCTCGCCCCTCTCTCTCCTCTGGTTCCCCCTCTGCTCTCCTCTCCCCCTCTCTCCCCTCCTCTCCTCTGGTTCCCCCTCTCTCCTCTCCCCCTCTCTCTCCTCCTCTCCCCCTCTCTCCCCTCCTCTCCTCTGGTTCCCCCTCTGCTCTCCTCTCTGGTTCCCCCCCTCTCTCCTCCTCTCTCCCCTCTCCTCTGGTTCCCCCTCTCTCTCCTCCTCTCCCCCTCTCTCTCCTCTGGTTCCCCCTCTCCCCCCTCTCTCTCCTCTGGTTCCCCCTCTCCTCTCCCCCTCTGCTCTCCTCTCTCCCCTCCTCTCCTCTGGTTCCCCCTCTCTCCTCTCCCCTCTCTCCCCTGGTTCCCCCTCTCTCCTCTCCCCCTCTCTCTCCTCCTCTCCCCCCTCTCTCTCCTCTGGTTCCCCCTCTGCTCTCCTCTCCCCCTCTCTCCCCTCCTCTCCTCTGGTTCCCCCTCTCTCCTCCTCTCCCCCTCTCTCCCCTCCTCTCCTCTGGTTCCCCCTCTGCTCTCCTCTCTGGTTCCCCCCTCTCTCTCCTCCTCTCTCCCCTCTCCTCTGGTTCCCCCTCTCTCTCCTCCTCTCCCCCCTCTGGTTCCCCCTCTCCCCCCTCTCTCTCCTCTGGTTCCCCCTCTCCTCTCCCCCTCTGCTCTCCTCTCTCCCCTCCTCTCCTCTGGTTCCCCCTCTCTCCTCTCCCCCTCTCTCCTCCTCTCCCCCTCTCTCCCCTCCTCTCCTCTGGTTCCCCCTCTGCTCTCCTCTCTGGTTCCCCCCTCTCTCTCCTCCTCTCTCCCCTCTCCTCTGGTTCCCCCTCTCTCTCCTCCTCTCCCCCCTCTGGTTCCCCCTCTCCCCCCTCTCTCTCCTCTGGTTCCCCCTCTCCTCTCCCCCTCTGCTCTCCTCTCTCCCCTCCTCTCCTCTGGTTCCCCCTCTCTCCTCTCCCCTCCTCTCCTCTGGTTCCCCCTCTCTCCTCTCCCCCTCTCTCTCCTCCTCTCCCCCCTCTCTCTCTGGGGGTTCCCCCCACCCACCCCCATCTGCGGTCGCCTTTTATACACGTCCCAAACAACGCAGGACAACGTGATTGGCTGGCTCAGATTTGAACAGATCTGAGGCAGCCAATCGCGTTAATCCTGTGATGACGTAATGTCCTGTGCCCCATGACCGGATGGACCATATGGACTTCCTCCCCCCCTGGCTGCGCTATCATAGCTGCTGACTGTTACTGCACTATCCGTCAGATCCCTTTGCAATACATAAAGGTACATGGACGTTACTCTGCAGAAACTACAGTAACAAAATCACGAATTGCTCTGTTTTATAGGCCTGGCCTAAACATGGTCGTCCGTCCGCCTCGAATTGGAGCCGTCTCGCCGTCTGGCGGCGCCAGCGAGCCCTACATGCTCGGACGCCACTACACCCTCCCTCCTCCTGTGGAAGCTCCGTGTGAAAATGGCGGAGATTGTGTGCCAGGCAGTCTGAATGAAATTGAATGTAACATTCCCAATTCTATGTATTAAATTCTAAAAAACGACCCTCAACATTTGGGAAGGCTAAGCCACACAACTAGTTCGTTATAATCTAACATCCTGCCTTGAAAGGCGACTTTACGACGAAGAGCCAAGGCAACGGCCAATCACAACTCTCCTGCAGCTGACGTCACGCACGTATCGTCGCCGTGAAGTCACATTTTCGAGCAGCCCCCGTCAGCCGACGGCGCCCCCTCCCCGTGCGGCTGAATTATGCTCACCCTGCCGTGAAGGGCGCGGGGGTGGAGCGAGGGGCGGGCGCGTCAAATTACGTAAATTTGTTGGGCGTGGTTATTCGCTAGCTCCAACGGCCGCTCGCGTTGTGCCTGATTTTTTTTCTAACAGCGCGAGCTTCTCTCCAAACATGTCCGCTTTCGAGCCACTGAACCCTGAACTATGAGCTGTGTTTTCGCCACATTTCGGAGGGCGGGGCGAGGCTCTGACGGACGACCATGTTTAGGCCTTAAAACGTATTCAAATTAATACTGGAGAGCTTTGTGTCCAACTTCCGGTCAGGCATGTTAACTAGCATTTCAGTACCTACTTTAAGATTAAAGGTCTTTGCACACACAGTTCGCTTGTTCTTCATATGCGTTTTCTTAATCCGTCATCTGAAAACACAGACGGGTCCCAGCTCGCAAAAAGCTATTGACTGATGCGAAAAACACAGAAAATCGAACCTCGTCCGAAAACTTAAATGACGGACGGACGTAATTGTCGGACTCGGTGTGTCAATGATGATCGCACACCTCGCGGGCACGCGCCTCAAAGTCCGTGAGTCTGTGAGTGCGGACATTGAGATTGGGCCACACAAATGAGGTCGTATTTTTTTTTTTTTTTCATGCGTCAATTTTGGATGAAAAAAACTGACTGTGTGTGCAAAGACTAAGAAAAGAAATGACCTTCAGGTGTTGATGAGATGCATGTGGTTTTACATAAACCTCTTGCTGAGTGCATCATGATAAGAACAGCTAAGGTCTCCTCTATGATTGACAGCAGGTGTTACAGGTGTTTCTCCATCTACTGGCAGTGTGAAAAGGTTTAACAGCAGCCTCTAAATTTCACTTGATACAAGGCAGCCTAACCCAGAATAAAATGTTGGCAGGTTGCGCTTCTGCAATCCACTGATACGTAGAATACATGGACTGTATATAGAATATCACATTTCTGAAGTAAAAATACACTATTATCACCTCTCTAGATACGTGTAATCCAGAGATCACAGGTTGTAAAATAGCCTCACCTGTGTCGTGACAATACTTTCAACACCTTCCGACAAAGCATTGTTCAGCTGTCAGCAACAAAGACTAAATAAAATAAAAACACCCATCTAGAATCTTATGGATTAGCACATTAATGAGAGACAAACTGGGTTGCTGGATGGGAATAATTTTACTTTCATTTGAACAAAGCACAGTGAGAGAAAGACAGAGGAGACTGTTCAGATCATTCTCACTGCTCTCACTGTGGAGCAGACTGGATGTAAAATATATATAAAGAATAAAGACTAATATTAATATTATTAGATAGTATTGAAATGCATTATATACAGTAAGTAATATGTATATCTGCCAAAAGCAAATAATCAGTCTGCCTGAAAAATAATGATTTATTCACAACATAATATTTACAGTACATCAATTCTATTTGCAAAAAAAGAACAGCGAAATTAATAGAATTTAAAGTTACGAGTATAAACAGTATAACAGTATAAAAGTGCCACACAGCCTTTCAAGTCATTAGGGGAGACAGAGGGTGTGCTGCTGGCTTCAAGACGGTACAAGTCAAGCTGCATCTAGGATTCAGTCTGGAACCGACAGTCCGAGGGAGAGGAGCAGGGTTGCCAGATCTCATGAGAGAAACAAGCAATCGAAGCGGGGAGCGGTGTCAGTCTTCAGACAGCAGCCGGTGGAAATGATCCTTCCTCCTCCAGCGTCTCCCGGAAATCCTCCTAAACACACACATACGAGAACACACACACACACACACACACACACACACACACACACACGAGAACACACACACACACACACACACACATACGAGAACACACACAGACACACACACGAGAACACACACACACACACACACACACACACACACACACACACACACACACACACACACACACACACACGAGAACACACACACACACACACACACACACACACACACACACACACACACTAGACATCAATACCACAATAATCACAAGGAGTTTTATTCCATAGACTGATATCATGTGGAGTAACTATGAAGGTATAATCAAGGTAAATAATCATAGTTTCAGCAGCTGACCAGATGTTTGGAGAACAGGACTAGGGTTGCAACTACCGATTATTTTCATTATGGATTTATCTGTTGATTATTTTCTCGACGAATCAATTAGTCATTTGATCTATAAAATGGTGAAAAATGGCGATCACTCTTTTCCCCAAAGCCTAAGGTGACACCCTCACATGTAAAATGGTAAATTAACTGGATTTATATACTGTAGTGCTTTTTGGCAGTCTGACGACCGCTCAAAGTGCTTTACAGTAATGTCTACATTCACCCATCCATGCTCACATCACACACCGTCGCAATCTGCAGTCATGCAAGGTGCCAACTTCCAAAAATGGCCACTTGAGGCTGGCTGCAAAAGGGAGTCATTCCCCATTCACCTCATGTTAAAACGCCTGACTTTACAGCAGAAATAAACATGTTTACAGCCCTGGCTGGTACAAAAAACAGTTTTGGTCTCTATAGTTAAGTTCTAAGCCAACTGTATGGGGGGCGAAGTTCTATCTAATTCACCCGTTTAGAGTAAAATAGATGATAAAAAATAAAGGCTTGGGCGTGATTGACAGGTCGCCTGTCCAGTGATTGCGCAGCTCGCTGATCAAGGACCAATATCGCCCTTGACTATTTCTCAGAATTCAAAAAACATATTTTATTCATGGTAGGAATGGGCCTCTATCAAGAAAAATAAAGAAATAAAAATAAAAATAAAATAAATTAATAATAACAATAAAACAAAAATCATCCACAAATGAAACAAGCGGGTAATAAAGGTGATGTCATGTGATAGCAGTGACTCACAGTGGTAGCCAGTTGATCCAGGTAGGGGATGAGCCTCTGCAGCTCTGTGTCCTCCTGCGCTCCAGACCAGCTCGTGATGGGCATCGTGTTCCTCAGCTACAAAACAAAATAAAAATCACCCTCAATTCATACAAACGCTCTTCCCTCTGTACTGAGGTGAGATAAGAGGGAGTTACATTAGTACACCACCTCAAATACAAACGCTCTTCCCTCTGTACTGAGGTGAGATAAGAGGGAGTTACATTAGGACACCACCCCAAAAGGTCTCTTTAAAAAACACAATTGTAAGTCTTCATGTTTGGAATTCATCTTCTTAACATGACATTTTTCGAGCTGCAAACTGTGCTACAATTGTGACTGAGACGGATAAATGAAATTTAAAATCCCTGGAAACCAAAATCCACAAAAACCTTCTAACTATTAAATTTAGGGTCTTATGTTAGTAATTGTGTGCCTCAGAAAATGGTTGACATTACTTTCAACCCTAACCCCAAAAATCAACACTTTTCTACAAGGTCTGGATTTCCATTTCCTCATTGAAGAGAGCGGTGCGCGCGGTGCTAAAATGCATGATCTTATCACGTCATAAGATTTAATCGAATCACACGCATGCACGCACGCGCGCACACACACACACACAAGCGCTGTGCACTCGCAGCGGCAGAGATCTCTTCCTCTCTGTCAGTAGGCTATGCGCCGAGCAACACACGCACACACGCGCGCACGCACGCACACGCACATGCACACACACACACACACACACACACACACACACACACACACACACACACACACACACACACACACACACACACACAATAAATAAAAATAATTAATAATAAAAAAATATTTCTGGTTTCCAGGGACTTTAAATTCTTGGTTGATACTAATTGAGTCCACATTAGGGCCACGGACCTCCATTTGATGAAATGTTGTCTCTCGGACCCAAATATGAGAATATTTGTATTGTCAGATATGATTTTGTCCAGAATTCCATCATGTGTATTGTAGGTAGAGAGATAACAGTGAAGCTATGATCAAACCAGTCGTTCTGATACATTCTTTAATTGTGTTAGCTTCTTGTAGGTGGGTTGAGTAGGTGGGTGTGGGTGCTTACATGGTATGGGTAGGTGTGGGGGGCATTGTCCAGGACCACCATCTTGGCCAGGTCTCTGCCCAGAACGCCCAGGTCCTTCACATAATGTCCCAAGACACAGATGCAGTCCTCCTGGGGCCTGTACTACAAAGCAAGATTAGTGGTTTAGCGAGGTAACTTCAGGTTTAAACCTGGTTTGGCCGTACTACAAAGCAAGTTAACTTCTTACCGACATATATTTCCATAGCAACTTATGCTTCACACTTAACCTGGTCCGCAGCAGGTTAAGTTGCAAGGATAAGATTAGACCTTAAATACACCGCCCACGAACCAATCAAATCAGCAGTTTGGAAAAATGGCCAACCCCTTTCTGGACGAGGAAGGAGCACAAATTGTAATGTTGAATTAACCAAGGACTAAAGCCTTGCACTTGTTGCAGGCTACATTTTAATTAAGCCCTACTTACCACTTTGGAATATGTTTTTATATATTCATTTTTGTGCTCTCAAGTAGCCTAGATACGTTGTTTGACCCCGCTGATCGATTGCAGCTGAATAGTGAGTGGAGACATATCACTAAACCGGCATAAAAAGGTTACATAAACGTCTCCAAAGCGCACGGTGCCGTGTGCGCAACGGAGCTGAGACTGACGTTGGGTTGGAATTGAAATGGTCATACAGCCTACTACATCTAAGCAATTTAATATGGGATCACCTGCACACAGGCGATCCCATATTAAGATGATTCATATCTAGGCTACTCCTGCATTTTGCAGCTGCAACTCTGTTGCTTTTGGCCTGTATGATGTGATTGAACTTCATATTTCCAGCATCATTATATGAAATATGGAGATATGCGACTCTGCTGACATTACAATAGCCATGTGACCACAAAATAGACTATTTTTTAAAAATGAAATCTATGCCCGCACATACCGTGTCGATTCAGTTCAGAAGCATTTATTTTATTTTATTATCATTCTTTTTTTTATTGATTAGCCTATAGGAATTATTCAATCAGTGCGACTAAACACATTGATTTTATTTTATTTTATTTTATTTTATTTGACGGTTACAAATTGAAATACAATATACTGAACAAAGTACAGACACGGATCATTATTATTCATTGAGCCTAAATGGTCTATAGCTACATACGGATTTTGGACTGAGATAGATTACACATTGCTTCCACAAAAGACTGTAGATAGAGAGCTGTAGATAGCCTACGAAACCGCTCTTCAAATAAATTACTGGTGTGGATAAAAGTGGTCACTTTAGACAGTCATTCGGAACAGTAATAATATCCAACGCAGATTTGTATTTGCGGTTTCATTCAATGAGGAAATAGGCGTGTCTGGCGCTGTCGGAGTTGGAGCAGTCCATATTGCACTCTGATTGGCAGTTGTTAAAAACCACGCCTCTTTTGCGGGCACGAGCTCCAGTGCACGGGCATTTTCATGTGCACGCGCTGTCAGCTTGATTAGAAAAACCTGGTTCGAGTTAACGAGTGCCAATCGACGTTCGTAGTACAAGTTAACTACAATCGAGCTGATCTGGTTTAGACAAACCAGATCAAGGGACAGATCCTGGATCTTCTAATACAACATTCGTAGTACAGGCCTCTGGTACAGACGGTACCTAGATAAAGACATAAACAACAAGTCACACAACATGCTGGACGCTTCAAGCTCATTTTACTGCTCAACTCATTAAAGTCGAGCTGAACCCGTTCGTCACGTGCGTCTGAGTCATAGACTGTAAATATAATGGACGTCGTTACCCCATTGAATTTGTTCTTCTGAATTGAGTTCAAGTCATACACGAGCTGGACGTTGCCATTTTGATTTTAGTGCGAAGGTGGGGGTTGAGAGGGTGGAGCTAGGGGGGGCGTGAGATGAGCACCGATTAGCATAACCTATGGGGGTGAGCCGGGGTGAGCCTACGTGCTGACAAACACGCCCACCTTTCTTCCCAAGCGAGGGGCCTGAGCTATCCTAGCTAGCAGACAACCTGCTAAGATCAAGCTAGCTAACACGGCTAATGCTACATCCAGGCACCCAGTCTGACGAGGCTACCCACCTTTTCTGCCGTTGCGCCGGGACCTTGAGGCAGTGGAGTCATCCCACATAACGTTACGTTCAGGTAGGCTACATTTACACGAAATTACAATAAAAAAGTTTAACCAAAGATTTATCTGTTATTGACATTCTAACTAGAGCGTTATATAATGTACTAAGCATAATAGCTACCGTGAATCAACATTAACGTTTATCAATGTAAAGCTAGCTACTTAGATGATTAATTTTAACTAACGCTATATATCAATCAACGTTGACAGTTGACCTGAATTTCGATTGATCAAATAACTTTAACGTTAGTTAGTTACAAGTCGTTTCTTTTTGTCACTTGATTATAATTGTATTAAGTTAAGGGTTTGGATAACCTGTGATGGGAACGTTAGTTAAGTAGCCTATGTATGTTCTTAAATGTTTTATTCATACTGGATTGATGCTATTGCCGTTGTACAACGGCAGAAATCTGCAGTTTGATTATCCGTGCGGATACGTCAGTGCCTTAGAAATGTTTATTTCTTTCAGACATCTTTTGCTGTACTTGAGGGCATGGCCACCAGTGACACCTCCATCACACCTGCTGCACATAGCATGAAATGTAAGCACCAAACTTGGCTGCTTGACTTTTAGACAGCTGTTACTGTGCATTGTCTTCAAAGGACAAGTATTTAAAGACTGATCTGTTGTAAAGGGTCACTCCCTTTTACAATTGTATCCTACAGATGTGGTAGGCTATAGTAGTGTCAACATAAACTGAGCCACCATTCATAGGTTATATTTCATGATCTTAAGTATTTATTACTTTATTTCCTCCCACAGCAGCGTGGATCATCGGTGACAGCTATGTCCGGCGAGGGTCCGAGCGAGCTGGAGAGACCTTGGGAACCTACCTCAGCCTGCCAGACATTCACGTGAGCTGGTTTGGGAAAGGTGGACTGCGGTGGGATGCCCTTCTTCCCCTCTTTAACTATGCCCTTGAAGGAAGCGCAGCAGCACCACCGGATCTCCTCATCATCCACTGTGGCGGCAATGACATCGGGGCGGTGAAGAGCGTCGTGCTGGTCAACAGAATGAAGGAGGACCTTCACCATCTCCACCTCCAGCACCCTGGCATGACAATTCTGTTTTCTGAGGTTACCCAGAGGTGCCAGTGGAGAGGTGTGGCAAATCCATCTAAAACCAACAAGGCCAGGAAGTTTGTAAACAGTGTTATGGCTACATTTGTTGGTAGCTTAAATGGTGCCTTGATTAAGCACCCTTACATTAGATATGACAGTCCTGGGCTATTTTTGAGAGATGGAGTTCATTTGACACCTAGTGGAAATGATAGGTTTATAAATACATTAGCTAACAGCATTAAAGACCACTTCAAAATGCAGTGAACAGCTGACATTTGCCAGTGTCACTGCTTTTGAATTTGGACTTTATGGCCCATTTTGTAATGCCAAAACAAGCATAGCCCTGACCATCATGGCTAATGTAGAGTTTATTTTTTTGTGTTAGTCTTATAGAACATCTGTAGCCATAACACTGTTACAACCTCTTCTACCTCTGCTCTTCCTCAACCATACAATCCTGCCCCTTATAGCCTATCCCCTTTACCCCCTACCACATGGCCTCTCCAGCTCTCAAGGCCCCTGCGGGCCATAGCGGTTGCCAGATGCACAGACTCAGTCTGTAGACCAGTGATACTCAACTTGTGGCCCGTGATAGGGTGCAGAGTGGCCCCCCTACCATTTTCTAATTCACAATGAAAACTGGCACAAAATAAAGTTTGACTGAGCCCCAGCTAAATTGTAAAATACTCCTGTCTGCTCACCACTCAGGCACTTATATGTAACTAACTAACTTAAGCTATGTGCACAAAACTGTCAGACTGAACTATTTTGAATGGGTATTGTTTCAATAAAACTCCTTGTGACATTCACATGTGGCTTTGACTTACAACTGAACATTTAGCCCACTTTGTAGAAATTGCAGAAAGATATACTGTGTATTGATATCCAGCCTAAAAATAGAGATATGGATTTTAGGTAGATCTCACCCGGCCCTAGCTTGGTGTTCAGTAACCTCCCAAATAGTCTTCAACCATTTCTAACCACTATTACATTTTGTAAGGTTGCAGAATATATCAGCATCAGTCAAATGTTGAAATGTTAATATCGGTTATAGGGATCACCAAACATTTTCACATGGAGAGGAAACAATGCGGTAAATGTATGATTTATGGGCTATTAAAAATTTCAGGGAAATAAAGACATGCATTACTTTCTCCAAATTCAGTGTTTACATATGTTTTCAGTATAGATTACCATAGAAATGTGATGTTTGATACAGATCATATCAACCGGTAAATACTGGTTATCGGCCATAACAGCAATGTTAATATTGGTTATCGGCATCCCTAATATTTTGTCAAAAGCTTAGATCACCACTATTTACAGCAAACATGGGAAACTGATGAATGACAGCTTTTAAGAATGTGCTTTTACTCTAAATGTTACAATTATCTTCATGGACCCAAATGCAAACCCAGACAATGATGGATGCAGACAGAAAAGCTGTTATTGTAAGGCAAATGGTAGATTTGGGAATGGAACAGAGAGATGGGTTGAGTCATAAGGAAGAGCGGTGTGACCAATCCGAGCAAAGCTGGCTGGCAGGCAGACCGGTAAGGCATGGGCCAGAAGGTTGACACACTGAGGAGCGGGCACCAGGAATCTGTTTCAGACATTATTTTGTGGAGGGGGATTTGACCTGCGACCACATTACATTAGTGAAATCTTTGTCTTGTGAAAAAAAGGATGCCTTCAACCTCTTTACCTTAGAGCAGTGGTTCTCAAATGGGGGTCCGGGGACCCCCAGGGGTCCGTGGCACTTTGCAAGGGGGTCCGCGAAAAGTTTTCAGGAAAATAAAAAATGAATATATTTTTTTAAGCTTCATAGTTAAACGAAAATATTTTATGCTTTAAATCTAAAATGGTTCATGGATTACATTCTAATCTAACAAACCTATCAATTTAAAGGTGAAGCACGTTACCGTGGAAACAATTAAGCTTAGCCCAAAATCACAAATCAGAATGAGGGGGTCCCCGGTATATTCTTTTCTCTTGTAAGGGGTCCTTGGCTGAAAAACATTTGAGAACCTCTGCCTTAGAGTACACATTACATCGGCCTAGGTGTTTAAACTTTCCTCAAGCGTCCTGCAGAAAAAGAAAGACAGGTTAAAAACACTGGTAGAAAACATTTGTTATGGCCTGGCTTGGTTAAAAGCCCACTCACCACGGCAAGGTGCAGGCCAGGAGTGGGAACATGTAATAATCCAGAACACTCACCACACATCATCTATCACAGTGGAAAGTTGAGGACTGAATGTGCCAATTAAGTAACGAGGGATGATTAGGTGTCCATGTTTAAACGAATGCCTGTGTGTGAATTTAGCCAGGGCACCGGGGTTACACCCCTACTCTTGCGAAAAGTGCCGATGGGATCTTTAATGACCACAGAGAGTCAGGTCCTCGGTTTAACGTCTCATCCGAAGGACGGTGCTCACTCACAGGACAGAGTCCCTGTCTCTGTCCTGGGGCATTGAGATTATTCAACAGACCAGACAGGAAGAGCACCTCCTACTGGTCCTCCAACACCACTTCTAGCACCAGTGTCCCATCAAAGGAGTATAGGAGGAGCTAAGTAGGCCAGACCTGCTTAGCTTCCCCAGGAAAGCCAGTAATATAAAGCAGGAGCCACTGGTGCGGACAACATTATATAACATTCAATGTAACATGGGACAAACAGACAACAAACTAAAAAGCACGAAGAAAAGACATAAGGAGAGAAAATGAATATGAGTATGTCAGACAACACTGGAGAACATATATACAACAGTGAAAACAGGGCAGGCAATTGGGAACAAATTAAATATCAAAGTATCTTTGAATGCCAACGCTAACAGTTTAATCACATCTATAATATAAAGTAGAGCTAACAATGGAGTAAACGAGAGAACTATACAAACTTGTTTTTTTATGTTTTTTATTATGTACCGGTAGTAATTTTCTAAATCAAACATATGGGACACCAAAACAGTGTGCAGTGAACGGGTCAGAAAACATACTCTACACAAAACACTTGACAGTTTCTAAAACATACTGTATAGAGGGTTTTAACTTGACAACAAAAACATTCTAAATTGAACCCCCGCTCACTTCCTGTTGCAGTGTTTGCTATGGACATAAAAGAAAAAATAACATTCAAGTGCAGGACTGACCATTCCGTGAAAACCGTCTATACAGCTGAGCAGCGAAAACAAAAGTAACGATGTCAAGTGAATATTTCTGCAGTTTGCCGAATGCTGAGAAAAAGGAAGTGCTGTGGGGTTGCGCTCTGGTGAAAACCGTCTATACAAAAGAGTAAAGTGCAAAGTTCAAAAGGAAGTGCTGTGGGGTTGCGCTCTGGTGAAAACCGTCTATACAAAAGAGTAAAGTGCAAAGTTCAAAAGGAGTGCAACATTTTTTTTTTTTTTTTTTTTTTTTTTTAACATTATTAACTATATGATAGATATTTACGTTGGTGGGCAATAGGGACCAAATTAAATATCACATTATCTTCGTAAGTTTGATAACGTAAATATCTCTAATATAGTCAATTTAAACATGGAGTAAATTACAGAATCAGAAAAACTCAAACTCTTTTAAAGTTTTTATTGTGCAAACAGTAAATCCATAAATAATAAAAATAATAAATCATAATAAATACTAAATAAATCGAACATTCAGTAACCCAAAAAGTGTGCACGAACAGATCATAAAACTCTACACAAAAACCTAACATTTTGGACCCCAGGAGGATTAGCGGTCGTTTAGGCGTATTGGTCAGCTAATGGGATGGAGACTAAGGGCATTTTTTAGTATAGTAAGTATCCTATGAGATCCTGGTAATTTACAGTTTCTTCAGTATATGCTGTACTTAGGCCCCGTACAAGCAGGCTCTAAGTTAATACTGAAGAACTGATTTTATCTCAGCTATGTACATCTGGCATTAGAGTTAATTTAGTTTTCCAAAGAGAGATAGGCTCGGGTACTTGCCATTTCCCCTGTTCTGTGTGAATACTGCAAATAAAGGTGTTAAATGGCCATATTCTGTGCACACACCCACACAGTCACAGACACACACACAGAAATGACCAATAAGTTTTTCCTTATTCTCCATAAAAATGGATTAGTTTGGTGAGTTTTCGGCGGACTCCCTTTCCTTCTTTTAGTTTTTCTGTCTCGCGCCTTGCTATATGATTTAATCTAACTTTGCAGTACCATCGAGAAGCCATCTTCACCAGAACGTGAACATGGTTAGCTTCAACAGACATGTCAAACATGTGGCTGTGTAGCTGTGGGAAGAGATTCTTGTCAGAACAAGCAGAAAGAACCTGGGTGACAATGGCTGCGGTTGTTCCTCTTCCCCATGGAGCCTTTCCCTCATTGGTTGTTTTTAGGAGACGCTGGAAGCATTTTTCAGTAGCTTGACAAACTGCAGTGATGCCCGGTGATGGTTTCTGCAGTCCACCTCTGTCCTTCAAAGCCACAAATCGATGGACAGAGTCATCTGTGGTCAGTGCTTGTGAGCAAGGCATGCAAGTGATTTTCTCTTTCATCTTCTTCACAATGAAGCCTGTGATGTAAGAAATTGCTGCTTCCTTGTACTCAGACAGGTTGTCAACATCTGGGAGGTGGGAGAAGGTGTCATCCTCTGGCACACGCACCTCCACGGGCTCCACATCCAACCGGCGAGCGATGTTCATTGTCGCAGGTGTTGAATCAAGGATGGTTGTGTTGTCACGGAGGAGACAGTTGCCAGTGCCCTTCTTCACCTGGTGCCTTACAAGGAGGCGCTTGTAGGCCCCACGGAACTGCCTCACATTGGGGTTGTTGTTGAAACCTCCACGTGATCTGACTGCAGAGAAGAACAGCTCCAAGTGGTCCTGACTGAGCTTGTAGGTGAGAAGGTATCTGCATGGGGCAGCTGGCTGCTCTACCAGGTCTTCATAGATGCCCATCACACTTCTGCCACAAGCAATGAAACCATAGACAGGAGTCTTCCTCTGTGTGGAATGCAGATGAACCAGTTTGTTGTCCTTACCTGTCACTTTCAGCCCACGGAGAAGTGACTCTGCTTCTTCCAAAATACCCTTGGCACGGTCCTTGGTAGATGGCTTGAGGGGTGCTTTGTGTCCTTTGCCAAGTGGGTTGCGACTGTTGAGGACATCAAAGGCTGCATCAATTGTGCGCAGGAACTGAAAGGTGGCTGCACATCCATTGAACTGGGGAAGCTTTAGCTCCTGCTCACAATACTCGAGGGCATCAGCCACACTGCTGCTGAAGAGCTGGGCTGCAAGATGGACCTTCATTTTCTGATTTCGCCACTGAATGTGCGCCATTTTGAGTTTGTTGCCAAGACGCAAGCCTTCCTTCTCCTGAAGCTTGTTGAGCTCCTCAATGTACTTCCACCTTATCTGCTGGCCATCTTCTCTTACCAGAACCCCAGCTGTTGAAAAAACATTGCGAAGGAGCTTGAGCATGTGACATGGATCCAAGAGAACATGGACTTTTTGCGTGTGATCTTCTGGATGGAGAAAGTATGGTCTCATCTCCATGAGGTCCAGCTTGGCACCGAGCTCCCTGATCATTGCCAAGTTTTGGGAGGGTGCATCACACGTCAAGGAGACAACCTTAACTCCGATTTCATGAAGCCTAACAAGGCTGTCTCGGACGATGTTTGCTCTCTCGGCTCCTGTCATGCTGTTGATAAGGAAGTATGCAATGGGGAGCTTCCAAGATTCATTGATCGCAACAACCATCAGGACCAAGGCTTGTGTTGCCACAACATTCTCCATCTCACCAGCACCGATGTCAACATAGCCATGTATTTGGTCGCCTGCAAACTCAGTTTGCTTATGAATGTACATTTCATCCATCATCAATGAGCAAACTGTGTTTTTTCCTTCTTTTTTCTTTTCAGCAACATGACTTTTTAAAGCTGTGAATGAAGCTACAGTAAATCCAGGATCCGCAGAGACACTACTGTACCACTTTCGAATTGTCTGAGGATGAGGAAGAAGCAGGTCAAAATTCAATCTGACATAGTCATAGGCCTTTGGAGAGTAGAAGTGCAGTGTAGTTGCAAATTGCTTCAGGCTCTCTGGAAACACTGAGTTTTTCTTCTTCTTCATTCTCAGAAGTATCTCTCGGGGAACATCAGCCACACCGTCAAGAAGAGAGGCACATTCAGTTGAAATTAAAAGTTTCTTCTGAAGCACTTTGACTACACTTTTCAAGGAAGCTACTCTTTCCTTCAGTCTCCTGTTCTGCTGGCCTTTCAATTTAAGCTTTTTGCGAGCTGCCACAAGCTTTCCCTCTATTACCCGAGCTTTCCTTTTAAGTGTACATGGAGACTCCGAAACCATGTAGGTGTGATCGCTCGAGCAGCTAGGCACTGGAGGCAGCTTTTTGGCGTACGAGTGATGATATGCGGAGTCTGTCTGTTTTTCACAGCTATTAAGATGTTGAACGCTGCTACCCAAATCAACATCGTCGCACACATTTGCTGTCAGAGTAACGTCATCGAGCAAGACATCTGGAGCAACAAAGGCCTGTTCAGATGTGTCTTCCATGATGACGTCGCTCTGATCAGCAGCAAGACTGGCGCCATTTTGCACATCTACCTCATCATTATTTGCTGAAGTACGGTACTTACCAGTACTTACCCTGCTTCTCCTTTCAGGGGGGTCCTTGTTGTCCTTGGTGAAAGAGAAAATGCTAGGTACAGCGTTGTCCTTCAGGCATGTCCTTCTCTAATAACAAACAAGAAACATAACAAATATGATAGTATTGCAGAATAAAGAGGTTTGTGTGTTTCAAGTTCTGTGGATACTCAACTTTGTATTAGAATTAGAATTAATCCACATTGATATTATTTTATTAAAATATTTAACTTCCTAATTTAATTTCCAGACCGCTCAATACAGAGTTCACCCGCTCGCACTCACCGCTCCGCTCAAAAGAATAAAAGAGATAAAAAGGCCAGCGTGTTTTAATTAGCATTTAAACGCCTGGGCAATGGGCATTGCTCACTACAAATAACATGAGCTCAGCAGAGTCGGCTACATGTTTGTTTCACTTCCTTATAGTGGGCGTGCACATAGCCACGCACCGATGCATTCTGGTTCGAACATGTTGTGATCGAAACTGGAGCGGGTGATCGATGCCGCTCAAACTTTTTCTCCGGTACCGCTCTGGTCCCTACTCAAGCCAAAATCCCCCCGCTCCGCTCACATGCTCTGTTGCACACAGTCCATTTTTTCACATGCATTTTTTAATCTGTCACCTGAAAACACTGACCGGTCAAACAGCTCACAAAAGGCTATTGACGCATGCAAAAAAAAAAAAAACAGAAAATCAAACCCTGATTTAAAAACATGTAACACTTTTGGACGAAAAATATAGACTTGGTGTGCAAAAACCTTTACTGTCAGCGTGGAAACATGTTATGTACGGCTGTCTCTCTTGGATAATATTTGTTCCGTAGGCGTTTCACAAACTTTACAATAGGAGGGGGACATTTTACAATTCTCACTCTGTGATAAAGGGTCTTTGCATTAAATGCACTGAATTGTGAAAGTTCTCAAACAAGTGTTTCATGTTGCTTGTTAAAATCCTCACTTGACCTTTTGCATTAAGGGAACACGCAACTCAATTGAGTGTCAGTAATATCACAATACTTCCTCAATTTAAACCAATAAGTTGCTTTATTCTTTGCAAGGTATAGAAAAAAGGCTCTCTCTGTACCATTGAGTCAGTGATGAAGAGATGACTCTCGAAGTGTTCACTGCACAGACGTGACTCTTTGTTAGGAGTCCAGAGCTGTCGTCGCATTTGGAGGACCCACTGGTCCAGCCTGTCTGGATCACCTAGAGGAAAACTTTACACAGACATAGATATGCAAGTCATTAAGTTAGCTCATTCACAGAGCAACCCCCCTTCCCCCTTTTTTTTATTACATTCAAACAAGGTCATATTTGAGCTAAACACACACTCTGTCTCTCACACACAAACACACACATCCTCAGTGTCTTCATATTCTATCGGTTGCATTGTTAATTACTTCTTGTGTAGTTATACTAACTACACTATTACACTATACTATTTTTTTTTTTTTATCTTTCATGACCGTCAGATACCTAGTTCTTTTGAATGCGTATTCACTTGTGTAAAACACGATTGACATAAATGCATTAAGTTATATAATGTGTTAAGGACAATATGTACAAATATTGAATGCAACAGTTGCTTTCGAGGGATGTAAAGGTAACGTTATATGTGACATCACAATCAGTCGGTTTCTGGAGTGCAATAACGTTCATATGGCCAGAGAGGTAAAGTGTGTCAATTTTGATTATGAACAAATATCGTCATCGTAGACGTTATCATATAAAACATAAAACACTCTTTGTCGAAATTTGGTTTCGTAATTTCGTTCCATAGCCTCGAGGCTGGTACTTTCCGATTATTTACAGTCAATGGTACTTTCAGTGCACAGTAAAACCTGTAGCTAGCCGTAACGTTAAACATTAGTTCTGGAACCACGCTGCAATTTGACAATAACGTTAATATTTCGAATAAGGCTCATACACCTAAACGTTACAGTTTGAGACTAATTGCATTGCCCATAACGTTACCGTGGTAGCTAGCATTAGCCGACTACCGAGCCCAAGTGCCTGTCTCTCGGCCCCCAGGCTCAGAGCCTCTCTCCCGGCCACCAGACACCCTGGGCGGCCCCCTACCTAATGGTACTTTCCGTGCACAGTAAAACCTGTAGCTAGCCGTAACGTTAAACGTTAGTTCTGGAACCACGCTGCAATTTGACAATAACGTTAATATTTCTAATAAGCCTCATACACCTAAACGTTACTGTTTGAGGCAAATTGCATTGCCCATAATGTTATATATAATAACGTTAATGTTACCGTGGTAGCTAGCATTAGCCGACTACCCATCCCAGCCACCCTACCATTACCCGGGCTCAGAGCCTCTCTCCCGGCCACCAGACACCCTGGGAAGACCCTACCACCAGTTACACTAATTGCCCAACACATACGCATTTTGTTCGAAGTATGTTGTAATGAAAACTATTTTACGTTTTATCGTAGGTGTATGTCGGTTTAACGTAAGCTCTGAAAAGGGAAATGCTACCATTGTTAGCACAACTGCGTGGTAGGCACTAGGCAATGGCGTTAATTAAAATCATGTTAAAATCTTTACAATACGCTTCCAGCATACACTCACCGAAAAAAGTGGAGACCAGAATCCTTGCATGGCCTGTTAGTACAATCAATTGCTGAGCAAGAAGGCATTTTGTCCGATATTAGATTGTCAAAAAGACCGCAACACTAAACTAAACACGACTGGGGGGCTCGACTCGAATTAGGCTAATGAGTTAGCTTAGCTGAGCGGAGCGGCTAGGTAGCTACCGGTAGCTACACCCCCCCCCCCCCCCCTTCCCCCACACACACACCCAGCTCATACAGTCCAGCCCTATATTATGCATAACTTTAAACCCTTATCAAATGTAAACGGGTGAGTTCCCAAATATATCACCCCCCCACACATGTTATGAAAAGGTGAAATCAGCTATATAGACCAAAACCGTGTTAAGGACCGGGCTGTAATATGTTTAATTACAGTTAGAAGTGGGGCATTGAAACAGGAACAACGGGACTACTGAGCCCGGCCTCAAGTGGCCATTTGAGGAATTACAGCTTAAATAAAGACTTCCGCGTCTTCAGGGAAAAGGGGGCGGGTTTGCCCCTTGGTCTGAGTCCGTTTTAGACTGAAAACAAATTGAGAGGCGGACCATATATGGTGTTGATGATTTGATTTGACAATTGTCGACTGGCTTTTGCATTGGTCAATCATGGCGTGTTCAACCCCCAAATTAGGGATGGGCATTGTAAGGGATTTAAATACTCGAGTACTCTCCTTCTGTTATGAAAGAGTACTCGAGTACTCCCCCCCCCGGGGGAACGACACACACACATGAAAGATCCTAAGTTTGGCTATGTTAAGCAGTTACCATTAGCATTCGCCAAATGCCTGTGATGAGAGCAGGGGTGATCTGCTTTGTATGGGGCTGTTCACAGCAACTTCACACACATTACCAATTTTGCATGGAAAAAGCGCTGCCTGGTGCACTTTTTAGTTTTTACAGATTGACTGTGATAAGGTGATCCGGTGTTAGCCGTTAGCCTACCTCAGTAAAAGTAATTCCCAATACATGTCGGTAATCATTCCATACTGCTTCTTGATCACTGTTAAGTAAATCCACTTATTAAAAACTCTGGTGTTCTGCCAAAAAGTGATAACTGCAAACATGATAACTGCAAACAGTAATAATGTTCGCTAACGTTAACCGCAAAAACCACCAACAACATCCGAGTGATGGTCCCCGCCCGTGGTGAAACACGGAACGTTTGGCTATGGTAAACAAAGTTACTGTCAGGGGTCCGTTAGTCAAAGTGGTCCGTCCGAGTAAAAAACATCTAACGTTAACATCTTTGCTTGCACATCTATATATAAATTGGCCATGAACGGAAAACAACTGCAATCAAATCTTGTTTATTTTACATCTGCTGAATATAGTTTGCTTTAATATACATGGACGTCTGTGTTGCTGGCGATTCGCCAGACGCTGTTAACGTTAGATCGGCCATTTTTATAGGGGAGGGGGGTGGGCGAGTACCCGGACAGCGGAAATGGTACTCGAGTACTCTCGTTACAAACGAGTACTCGAGTACCCGAGTACTCTCCCCCATCCCTACCCCAAATCGAGTGGGATTCAGCGTGTTGTCGTGCTACGCGAGTGGGATCCGCAGAGTACCAGGCAGCCACCTGCTTCATGCGGAGCGAGCGGACAATCCGATGCATGGGTGCTGCCCGCCCGCCTGGAATCTCCGAGGGGCGACCCCTGACCACCACGCTCTCAAGCGCGCGCCATTTACGCTATTTCTGTAAATACGATATTCCTGGAATGCGCGTTTTAACGAGCCAGTTACATTTCTTTGCATTCTTAGAGATTATAGTTTTTGTTTTTTGTTCATGTTTCATACAATTGGCCAAGTTAGTAGTTAGTTTATGGGATAGGAATTCTGCCAGATGACAGGCACTAGGCGCCATTTTCTACTTCATTTGGAAGAGAAAATTATCCTGAAATGAAGATTTGATTGATAGCTGCATGTCATGATATGATTGGTTGAAATGGGGTAAAAATTTGATAGTACTAGGTGACATCAGCAAACTGTAGATTACTGTTATCAATGACATCTTGAAAAATGAACTTTTGATGTGAAAAAGTGTGAAAAACTAAAGAAATTATATTTTTGTGATTTTTTTGGCATACATTATTAAATAGGTGCACTGCATACCCAGGTATTTGAACTAAAAGAAAAGAAAAGTCATTTTTGGGTTCAGCTCGACTTTAACACATTCACTGGCAATGGCGAGTTGACTCGTCAAAAAAAATCCAACGGTTGACTGCCAATGACGAGTTGAGTCGTCAAAAAAAAACGGTGGGACGTGGATCAATGCCCCCCACGTCTCCTATAAAAATATTGGAGCCACCGAACGTGTACAACCCATTCCACCGACCCACTAAGTGGCGACAGTGCTCTCCCGACTAGAGGAAGGCAAGCAAAAAGCAGTGTGAGGAAGCCATTCTCATGAAAATGGATTGGCGAAAACGCTTTCGCTTTCGCGTTTGGGAGCTGGCGGGGGGGGATTGCAAATTTGCATAATAGATTATGGGTGCAAGACACTTTGAAACACGCAGCATAAATAAGACCAGAGTCGCAAAAGCTTCATCAAAGCTCTCAACCGAAAACCCAAGAAACGAGCGAGCCCATCCAGACTTGCCTAGCGGCCGCCAGCAGACAGGAGCAGCAGCAAAGCAGTGAGCCTGGTGACGGGAGGTTACAGCAGCAGCAGAAACGAGCTTGTGACACGCCCGCTGCAGCCAAGAAGAACACACACGGAGGGAGGAGTTTGAAGGAGAGGGGTGTTTCCTGCTGTTATGGAGGAAATTACTGTTCAAAACTATTGTTTAGATGTCTGACGTCTTACTGATGCCAAAAATGAATGGTTAAAGTGACTGTTCTATCGAATTTCACAAAAAGCTAATTATCTCAGCTTAAATTTTCAGACGCTGAAACCATGCTGTATTCAAGTGCTAATGCCTACATAACTACTAACTCTACAAACTAACTCTTTTAGACAGAGAAAGCACACATTCTATTAGTTCTTTTGAGATATTTTGTGTTCACAAAATCTTAGCAGAAAAGAATCCTTGGGTCTTGAAAGATGAGCCAGAATCCTCAAAAAAAACCTCTGGCAGAAGCTACCTACAGTAAAAAAAAAACGGCTGGCAGTGAATGTGTTAAGAATGTTTACACGCATGCACACCAATATTGTCCACTATTATTCCCGTTAGTTATGGAATGGCATACTGTGGTTCTTTCCTGTCTGTGGGATGGGCGGACTATTTGTGTGTTTTTTCTTTTTAAAAGGGATTACGATTTTCATGTAAATAAATGTCTGTAAAGTCACTATATATCCTCAAGTGAGTTAACACAATGGTGATTAAGCCCATCGCCCATTGATGGAAGCCCTTGCATCTCTCTGTATTGCAACATTTATGAACTTGTGTCTGTGGCGACACTTTCCCCGCCCCCCAAACTAAAAAACAAAGATATCACAAGCGGCGCACAGTTCTTGACGTCTTTGTCATCACCCAGCACCCGCCAGAGAGGGTAGGCGGAGTCGAAGCAAGTTGCCGTTTCTGCGTTATTATGATCCCACTGGAGATTTGGGCAGAACACAACCTGCGCCCGCCTACGCAGCAGTCAAGCGTCAGGATTGGCCAGGAGCGAGCCTTTACAGGATCCATGAGCACCGCTGACCAACTTCTTCATTTGAGATGTGTGCGTGGATTATGAAGATTTGATTGACAGCTGCGTGGTTGGCGTCCAAGTGTTGCATTACTGCCCCCTACTGGCCAACTTAAATGTATTAAGAAGAAGAAGGAAAAAAACCTTCACGTCACATATGCACCACTGTGTGGATCTCATCTGCAATTACTGCTCATGGCCATAGGTGTTGTCAGAGACAAGAAAATGTAAATCTTCCGTATTATCACCTTAACTTTCAAATAAACCAAACCAAACCAAAATGACAATATTCTGAATTGTATACAGGTGAGCATATTCCGTTTGGATATTCTGAATTAGGCTTTAATGTAGCATTTTTTAAGACGTGGGATATGTTGATATTATTCTGGTTTTAGGAGCATTCTTTGGACAACAAGCACATTCAGAACATGCGTCTCAATCAGGGGGTTTTGATGACAGTTTGCGACAGACCTGGCCTCTTGCCTGAGGCGTGTGCGCAGGCGTCGACCAGGAAGGTCGCTTGTTGCAGCTGCTCGTTCGTTTCCGTGCTCTTTGTATTATTATTATTATTATCGCTCTTTTCTAACACTTATCGTGTGTATATATTGTGTAAATAGTGTATCCGCCTGTAACCATGCGGTTCAGAGGAATTTTTAACGTATTTTTGACCGGTTTACTGCTTCTACAATGTATCGCCTGGGGACAACAGCTGGCGCCAGGACATGTGGCCATTGTTTACAGCAGAGCACAGCTGCTGGAGCTCCGTTCGCCGGACGGCGAGTCGGT
Organism: Poromitra crassiceps; assembly: GCF_964638095.1. Classification (NCBI taxonomy): domain Eukaryota; kingdom Metazoa; phylum Chordata; class Actinopteri; order Beryciformes; family Melamphaidae; genus Poromitra; species Poromitra crassiceps. Next base: position 45,430 of record NW_028151907.1, on the reverse strand, counting down.
CCCAGCGCCGCTTATTCCGGAGGAACTGATAGAGAATGCACGGCGTGGTAGGAGGGGGAGAGGCAGGAGAGCGAGGCAGAGAAAAAACGAAGCCAGAAGAGAACGTCGGAGATTCAAGCCTAATCTCCCCTCGCTGATGATGGGCAACGTCAGATCGATATCGAATAAAATGGAGGAATTAACAGGTCTGGCGAGGACTCAGAGGGAATTTCGCGAGTGCAGCCTAATGTGCTTCACGGAAACCTGGCTAAATAAGGACATTCCGGACTGCAACGCATCTATTGATGGCTTCCAGACTATACGGGCAGACCGTGATAGCACTTCGAGCGGTAAAAGTAAGGGAGGTGGCCTTGCCATTCTTGTTAACAATAAATGGTGTAATCCGGCCCATATCAGCATTAAAGAACGCTCGTGCTCACCTGACACGGAGCTTTTAGCCGTGGGATTACGGCCATACTACGTACCTAGGGAATTCTCTCATGTGATTGTTGTGGCGATCTACATCCCACCTTCCGCTAATCCGATATCAGCGTGTGACATTATCCACAACGCCATTGCGGGACTCCAATCTAAGCACCCGAGTGCATTGATACTGATATCAGGAGATTTTAATCACGTGACTATGTCAAAGACACTGCCCAACTTTAAACAGTACGTGAGCTGTAGCACTAGGGGCGATAAAACTATTGACTTGATGTATACGCGAACGTGAAGGATGCTGCCTACTCTTCGTCACCCCTCCCCCCGCTTGGCCGCGCCGACCACAACCTAGTCTACCTCAGATCTAGATATACCCCGATGGTAAAAAAGCTGCCTGTATCCTCCAGGACAGTGAGGGTATTGTAACGTATCGGTGATACGCCAAAGAACGGAGAGTTGTAGTTGGTACAGGTTCTTTATTCACAGGCTTCTTTAGCTCCTAGCAGCTAGCTTCACAGAGCTAGCTCTACACACAACACCCGGTCTCGCTCACTCCATAGCTTGACTCCCCCGGCACAGCGGCCGCTGGTCCTATATACCCCGTTTCCCCTAGGAACGCACCCACACACATTAGTTCCTAGCTACAATCTAGACACTTCTCTTGTACATCACATTACAGGTAATACCTGGATTACCCGACACGTTACATACTCCTCACCCAACATTAGCTCAATGCCCACATTGACACCCACAACCCACACATATCCCCCTGTACCAAAACACACCACCCCACAACATTTTGTATTCCCCCAATTTGTCTCTTATTATTTCACTACTTCTTAATTTTCGTTCCACCACCACCATTTGCATTTCTTCTCATTTCTTCCCTCTTTTCCCATTCCTTAAATTCAACCCACATTTCAATTATCTTTTTTTACACACATTTCAATTTACCAATAACCCCCACATTTACCTTATTTCGTTTTCCTCTTTTCTTTACACTCATCTTCAATTCAACCCACCTATAATTTCAGTTCGACAATAACCCCCAACATTTACATCATTCTTTTTTCATTACCTTCATTTAAACCTTTTTTTCTTATTCACATTATCCCACTTCACTTCAACCACTATTTCCATCCCCCCTTTTACAGCTTCTGTCCCCCCTGAAGTACATTACAGTCGACACAACTAAGGCAGTAGTCCTCTACGTCTCCCTTCATCTGTACCCAGTAGAAAACCCGACAAAGGCGGCTGAGTGTTTCTTCAGCCCCTCGATGCCCCTGACCCCTGCGGCCCCTGTGCGCCCCCCGTAGCGCCAGTCCCCGCAGGCAGCTGGGCACCACCACGACGCTGCCACTCTTTCCGCGCCCATCTAACCCCAGAATCCCCGACTCCCTCACCCTCAGGTCCGGAAACAACTCCCACAGTTCCTTCGTGGTACTTGAACACATGCACATCTCCTCCAGGCGAGGCCGGTATCCGGCCGCCACCCACCTGTACACCGGTCCAACGCTAGCGTCCTCCGCCTGTCTGCGTATCCACTCCTCCAGATCGACATCCTCCATAGTCACATTCTCATCCTCCCGGTCTTGCACTCGCTCGTCCTCCCGTCCCGCTCCCCCAGGGGGCGGCGTGTTGAGGACAGCAGGGCGGACACCATCGGCGTCGATCTCCACCTCGACTTTCTGCAGTGCAGCCGTGGGGGTTGTGTAGCGGCTTGGTTGGGCCGGTTCCTCCAGCGTTGACCTCTCTCGCTCCCCCGGGGACACGAGCGCCACTCCCCCGACTGTAACAGCACTGCAGGTGATGTCGCTCACTTCCCTCTGGCTGTTCAAAACGATCCCCGCTCCAGAGCAGCTAGCCTGGGCCGGATCAACAGTCACTCTCCTGCCCAGCACAATCGGCTCTGTACTGCCCCGCTGCTCCGCCGCTTGTTGCTCAGGCTGCTCCACTGCTTGTTGCTCGGGCTGCTCCCCCGGCTGTGTGTCTCTTCCAGCGTTCACACTCTTAGTGCAGTCTCTAGCTAAATGTTCAGGCGACCTGCACGTCCAACAAAGTCTCACCTGTCCACCGCCCGCACGTCTCTCCTCTCCCGCTGTTCTCCAGTCCTCGACAGCTTCTTGACATTCTCTGGCTAAATGTCCGATCGCGCCGCATGCCCAGCAGGCTCCCTGCTGTCCATGTCGTTGTCCCGCATACCCGGTCCGTCTCCCGGGCTCGCTTCGGCACCACCTCGCCACGTGGCCCGGTTCTCCACAGCTCCAGCACAGTCTATTTTGTGGCTCCTCCGTCCGCTTCTCTCCGTGCTGCGCGAGCTCTCGTAGCAGCTCCATAAGCCCCTCTGCCCAGGCTGGTATCGTCTCCAACAGCCGTCTGACTTCTTTCAACACACGGGCTTCCATGGCCGCCAGCGCCGAGCTGATCTCTGTCGTCAGCTCTTCTTTTCTCCCGTTCGCCGACAGGCATTCTTCTAATCGCACCATCACACGTGGCGCTCGTAGCAGCTAGCTCACACAGCTAGCTCGCTACCGCTAGTTCGCTCGAGCCTTTGATCTCCAACTTTTCTCCGCCGTTCCTCCTCACTCTCTCCCCTCTTGACCGAATCAGAGGCGCTACCGCTTTACTGCCTGACACCAATGTAACGTATCGGTGATACGCCAAAGAACGGAGAGTTGTAGTTGGTACAGGTTCTTTATTCACAGGCTTCTTTAGCTCCTAGCAGCTAGCTTCACAGAGCTAGCTCTACACACAACACCCGGTCTCGCTCACTCCATAGCTTGACTCCCCCGGCACAGCGGCCGCTGGTCCTATATACCCCGTTTCCCCTAGGAACGCACCCACACACATTAGTTCCTAGCTACAATCTAGACACTTCTCTTGTACATCACATTACAGGTAATACCTGGATTACCCGACACGTTACAGTATGGTCAGAGGAGGGAACTGAGGCGCTTAGAGCCTGCTTTGAGGTAACGGACTGGCAGGCACTCTGTGACCCACATGGAGAGGATATAGATGGAATCACAGAGTGCATTACGGACTACATAAACTTTTGTGTGGACTGCAACATACCCACAAAGGTAATAAAATGTTTTCCAAACAACAAAGCTTGGGTAACTAAAGACATTAAGGCCATCCTGAACGCCAAGAAAAGTGCATTTAGGTCGGGGGACAGAGACAGGATCAGAGCCATCCAGGGAGAACTGAAAGCGAGCATTAGAGTAGCTAAAGAGTGCTATAGGGCAAAGCTGGAGGCAAAGCTTCAGCAGAACAATATGAGAGAGGTGTGGAGAGGTGTGAGAGCCATCACGGGCTTTAACAAAGCAGGGGGCGGGGGGGTGGAGGGGGGGGGTTGATCGGGCCAATGAATTGAATCTGTTTTTCAACAGGTTTGATGCAGCTGGCCCGGGTGCCCCCTCCCCCGACTCTCCTGACTCTCCTGACGGCTGCATTCCAACAGCAGCCCCCGCCACACGGCTCTCCCCCCCCCCCGCCCTCTCTCTGGCTCCGGCTGATGGCCCACTTGATGGCCCCCCTCCCCCCCCCCTCATACCCCGTCACCCAGAGACTAGGTCATATCCCCCCCCCCTCCCCCAAAGGGCTTCAGAGCTGAGGATGCCACCCCCCCCCCCCCACCCACGCTGACCATCACAGCGGACCAGGTGAAGAATCAGCTGATGAGACTACACACGAGAAAAGCAGCTGGCCCGGATGGCGTCAGCCCTATGGTGCTCAAAGCCTGTGCCCCCCAGCTGTGTGATGTACTGCAGCTGATCTTCAACAAGAGCCTGAGTCTCCAAAAGGTCCCCGTGATGTGGAAAACGTCCTGTATCGTTCCTGTACCGAAAAAGCCAAGACCCAGCGGCTCCAATGACTACAGGCCGGTAGCTTTGACGTCCCACATCATGAAGACCCTGGAGAAACTCGTCCTGCAGCAGCTCAGGCCTATAGTCAAATCATCCCTTGACCCCCTCCAGTTCGCCTACCAGCCCCGACTGGGAGTGGAGGACGCGGTCATCTACCTGACCAACCGTGCCTACGCTCACCTGGACAACCCAGCCAGCACTGTGAGAGTCATGTTCTTTGACTTCTCCAGTGCGTTCAACACCATCAGGCCGGCTCTACTGGGCGAGAAGCTGACGGCGATGCGAGTGGATGCCCCCCTGGTGGCCTGGATTGTGGATTACCTGTCTGGCAGACCACAATATGTGCGCTTACAGAACTGTGTGTCAGACAGAGTGGTCAGTAATACTGGAGCTCCACAGGGGACGGTCTTCTCTCCCTTCTTCTTCACCATCTACACCACGGACTTCACCTACCTGACTGAGTCTTGCCACCTTCAGAAGTTCTCTGACGACTCTGCGATAGTGGGATGTATCAAAAATGGTGACGAAGATGAGTACCGGGATGTGGTGGCCAACTTTGTCACATGGTGTGAGGAGAACCACCTGCAGCTCAACGTGTCAAAGACAAAGGAGCTGGTGGTGGACCTGAGGAGGGTCAAGGCTCCGGTGACCCCTGTTTCAATCCACGGGGTCAGTGTTGACATAGTGGATGATTACAAGTACCTTGGAGTGTACATTGACAACAAACTGGACTGGGCTAAGAACTCTGATGCACTCTACAAAAAGGGGCAAAACCGTCTCTACTTTCTGAGAAGACTGAGGTCCTTCAACGTCTGCCGGACCATGCTGAGGATGTTCTATGAGTCGGTAGTGGCTAGTGCCTTCCTCTATGCTATTGTGTGCTGGGGCAGTAGGCTGAAGGCGGCGGATGCCAACAGACTTAACAAACTGATCCGTAAGGCCAGGGACATTGTGGGGCTGGACCTGGGCTCTCTGACTGCGGTGTCAGAGAAGAGAACGTTATCCAGGCTACGCTCCATCATGAGCAATGTCTCGCACCCACTCCACGGCGTGCTAGTCAAACACAGGAGTACATTCAGTGAGAGACTGATTCCACCTAGATGCAGCACGGAGAGGCACAAGAAATCATTCCTGCCTGTGGCCATTGGCCTATTTAATGCCTCTCTTAAAAGAGCACCTCGGAGACGCTCAGTCTCCCTGAGATTGAGCCAGCCGATAGGCTAACTAGAAATGTGTCTGGCTGAGCCACGTGTAAAGTATAGGGCAAGCCGAATAATAATACATGTTTCAGTGTGCAATAATTTAGATAGGTTACTATTTAGATAGGTTTAGTAGGTTGTACTACTTTGCTCCTATCGCAGTAATACTGGTTAACGTTTATACTGTTTATACTGTTTACTCCATGCTATGTTGTGTTGTTGTTTCTTCTATTCTGCTTATTTTACTATTGCACTACTACTGTGTATTTATTTTAGGATATGTGTGTTTTGTGAACGAGCAGCTGTGATTTGTCCCAATTTCCCCCCGGGGATTATTAAAGTCTTTCTGATTCTGATTCTGATTCACAGTCAGCTACAGTAGCTATGTGCTTGTAAACAAACCAACTAGCCAGAGATGCATCCCCGAAAGAAAAGCCCACTTTTCTGGTGGGAAGGAGAAACCCTTTCAGCCATTATGAAAGACTTGGATATCAACAGGTTTTCATTATGAAAGACTTGGATATCAACAGGTTTTCATTATGAAAGACTCGGATATCAACAGGTTTCTGGATATGTGCAAATATCCCAACGCGGACCTTTTCAAGAAGGTGTTTGAACGCATGAAAGGTGGAGTCTTTTTTCGGAGTAAGGGCAAAAACTTGAATATTTTGTGTGTGTAAACGTAGTCAGTGACTGTAATTCAGACTGGATAAATCCCAGACGCTGACGAGGCAAATTACAGGGAAAAAATAGCAAGAAGCACCTCGACTAACAGGAAGACACGGACGCAGAAGGGTTCACTGTAACTGATAAACCTGATGGAGTGTGAGTCTCTGTGTGGTGGAAAACTTTGATGAAACACAGGTGTAACTGATAAACCTGACGGAGTGTGAGTCTCTGGCCCAATCCCAAACCACTCCCTACTCACTACCACTTCACTACCGAGTGCCACTCCAAATGGAGTTCCACTCGCAGCTGTAGAGGGCACTGCTGATTAAGGGGAGAGGCATAAAAGAGAAGCCGAACAAGTGAGACGCCCTCGCTACCTTACCGGAAACAGGAAGGAGCCGTCACCATGGAGACGGACAGACGCGTTGCCTGTGTCATGCTGTTCCACAATAGACGTGATTTCAATGGGGCGTCTATGATTTAGCTCTCATATAGCCGGCTAATGTATAGACCTATTTTAGACCAAGCAGTAAATACATTATTAAAATGAATAATTAGCAGTAAATACAAAAATATACACTAGAGAAGTCCTCCACGTTAGCATAAAAGGTAATTTATCTGAGCACAAGATTTTAACGTTATGTCTATGCTTAGCTCTCATTTAGCCCAGGATAATGTTGTCTATGCATAGACATGTTTTAGACTACACACAAAATGTATATATTTTTTAATTAATAACCATCCACAAATATGAAAAAGACACACATGGGCTACAAAATAAAGCTTCTAAGTCCTTTTCGCTGAGCGTTATTGCGGTGTTTATTTTTTCGATTTTTCAGAAATTCGCTTCCGACGCGTCGGAACACATCTGTGGATTGACAGGTGGGTCAAAACTCGCATCGCAATTTCGTGCTGTATATTCGCATCGCTCTTGACTGTGTTTATTAGGTCTATGCTTAGCTCTCATTTAGCCACTTTGTCTTGAATACAGTAGCCTATACCCTCTCAATTGTGGACTAATAACTCGACATATTCCATGATTTAGTTCGAGATGTAAAGTCACTATGAGGGAAATAAAGGTACGTGTTTGATCTAAAATACTTGGAAGAAGTAGACGGAACTAACTTACACTTGAATGGTGTTTCCTCCGGACGTAGTTTCTGCAGCAACCGTCGGCGAGCCTGCACCAGTGCAGACTCGCTGTTTAAGGGTTTGACAAGCCGCCTGCACTCAGTAGGAATTGGTTTGGGACGCCCTTAATATGGCGGACCTACGCGTGAACGCGCAAACGGAGGGGTAGTGGATAGGGTTAGGGGATAGGGGCTGGTTTGGGATTGGGCCTCTGTGTTGTGGAAAACTTTGATGAAACACAGGTGTAACTAATAAACCTGACGGAGTGTGAGTCTCTGTGTTGTGGAAAACTTTGATGAATGACTTTGATGGTGTACGCGGATGTGGGGAAGACGCACCGAAACAGCTTCTGGTCGGGGTCCAGGATGTCCAGGATCTTCTCTGCGTACTGCTTCTTGGCTGTCGTGTAAACAAACATCTGGAACACAAACAAACAGCAGCTGAAAACATCCCACCCAGAGCAGAGCGCTAACACGCTTTACCACAGTTTATTTGCATGTATAAAGACGATAAGATAAGCCGCACAGAAAGATACTGTGAGAGCAAAAGTTCAATCACCTTACATTTACCGTTTGTGTAGAGAGACAAAAGAAATGGGGGAAATGCCTATAATATTATTCAGTCACTATATATATACCGTAAATTTCGGACTATAAGCCGCGGCTTTTTCCCCGTTTTTTGGCCCCTGCGGCTTATATAACGGTGCGGCTTATCTATGGATTTTTTCAGCAAAAATAAAAATAAAAAACGGAATTCTCTCTTCTTTAGCACTCTTTCTAACTATAAATCCACTTCTGTTTTAATTTCCTCTCTTGCCCTCTTTTCACCACACCGCGGACACTGTGTGCACTGTAAAAAAAAACACAGGTGGTGTTGTGTTATGTTGTTTTGTTGAAATGTTAATAAATGGGAGCTTCCTCAAACAGCCATCTCTTTCCCGACAATCCCCTCTGTGCACGAACCCTTACATATGGTAATTAAACATTAAAACAAAAAACAAAACAAAAAAAAAAACATTAAAACACCCGCGGCTTATAGTCCGGTGCGGCTTATATATGTAACAAACAGGCAATTTTGCTGCTGCGGCTTATACTCCGGTGCGGCTTATAGTACGGAAATTACGGTATATATATATATATATACATATTCTGATGAATATTGTCACTGAAAACATACAGACAGAAAGCACTTGCTTGTCCAAAGAAAACTCTATTGTAGTGTAGTCACAGGAACCAGGCAGCTTCATTTTAAATATATTCAAAACTCGTTTTCTTGGGCGTGAAACTTACCTCGTAGATCTTTGCCATGGACTGCAGGAACTCCATCACATGCGGCCGCAGGACCATGTATACCTGATGAGAAGATGAGGGAGTCGATAAATAAAGTCCTGTACCATAATGAATGCATATATATTCTACATTTTCTCCTTAGTTCCTCCTTGTTCACCTAGCACTTCAGTCACACAAATATTTGACTAAATCTATTTTCAGGGTATATGCAGGAATCCCAAAGTTAAATTCACAACCTTTTAAGATTATAGAATCTGCTGCACAAAACACCCTTAAATCTTGTGCTTATGTTTTCCTTAAAATGTTTAGCCTTATTGAGAAGATTTAAGGGTGTTTTGTGCAGCAGAATCTATTTTATGGACACCTTAACTCTGACTCTAAGGGAAATCTTAACCTAAGGTGCTTTTTGTGCAACTGGGCCCAGGACTACATTTCCCACAAGCACCGCTGTCCCTCTCACACACACACACATGCAAGTCAGCAGCAGCAACAAACTAACAAGCTGTACTAACAAAGAACATTCAATAAATCAGGCAAAACAGGGGGCAGCTGAGGATCAACAGCTTTTTCCTCACTTTCCTGCGAGCGTTTGTCTGATTCACATCGCTTGTGATCAGCAAGTTACGTTCAAAATGTAATATACTACATATTACTAGTTACTTTCATTTGAAAGTAATAAGTTACTTTACAATATTTCTGTATGTGTAGAGTAACTTGTTACTTATTACACTACTTTTGCATTACTTTGACCAAAACAACAGCAGCAGCAGAATGACATCGCCACCCCGGAACCATCCCGAAAAATAATTTCAACCACCTTGAAGTCAGTGTAAACAATCCAACATTCTAAATGTTATTCTTTTCCTTTGTTATTGTCATCTATAGTGGTTATTTGCATAAAAACTCAGTTTGATTAGGAAATGATTGTATCTTTATTTAAACATGTGCTTTGATTTAATAAAATGTAACTCAATTTGTAACTTGAGTTACTTGACAAAGTAACTGGTATAATATTACTGAAATCCTATAAGTAATAAGTTATATTACTGAGTTACTGCTAAAAGTAATATATTACATGTAATATGTTACTTTCGTAATGAGTTACCCCCAACACTGCTTGTGATAGGAGGAAACATCAAAGAGGCACACTGTTGATGTGCCACAGCCTCACCTTGTACTGGTGGTGGTGGTGGAAGGTGGTGTGGAAGGAGTGCTCCGCCTCCTCGATCACGTTCAGCGAGCTGAACATCAGGGTTTCATCCTGCAGGCACAGAGACAGAGTCACCTTATAGTTAGTCTCAATGCCAGACCCATGAGAGTTCTTATGCTGATACACTATGTTACTGCATGCTGCAGATCTCTCTCTGGGTCTGATACACTACGTTACTGCATGCTGCAGATCTCTCTCTGGGTCTGATACACTACGTTACTGCATGCTGCAGATCTCTCTCTGGGTCTGATACACTACGTTACTGCATGCTGCAGATCTCTCTCTGGGTCTGATACACTACGTTACTGCATGCTGCAGATCTCTCTCTGGGTCTGATACACTACGTTACTGCATGCTGCAGAGCTCTCTCTGGGTCTGATACACTACGTTACTGCATGCTGCAGAGCTCTCTCTGGGTCTGATACACTACGTTACTGCATGCTGCAGATCTCTCTCTGGGTCTGATACACTACGTTACTGCATGCTGCAGAGCTCTCTCTGGGTCTGATACACTACGTTACTGCATGCTGCAGATCTCTCTCTGGGTCTGATACACTACGTTACTGCATGCTGCAGATCTCTCTCTGGGTCTGATACACTACGTTACTGCATGCTGCAGAGCTCTCTCTGGGTCTGATACACTACGTTACTGCATGCTGCAGATCTCTCTCTGGGTCTGATACACTACGTTACTGCATGCTGCAGAGCTCTCTCTGGGTCTGATACACTACGTTACTGCATGCTGCAGATCTCTCTCTGGGTCTGATACACTACGTTACTGCATGCTGCAGAGCTCTCTCTGGGTCTGATACACTACGTTACTGCATGCTGCAGAGCTCTCTCTGGGTCTGATACACTACGTTACTGCATGCTGCAGAGCTCTCTCTGGGTCTGGGACACTATGTTACTGCATGCTGCAGAGCTCTCTCTGGGTCTGATACACTACGTTACTGCATGCTGCAGAGCTCTCTCTGGGTCTGATACACTACGTTACTGCATGCTGCAGATCTCTCTCTGGGTCTGATACACTACGTTACTGCATGCTGCAGATCTCTCTCTGGGTCTGATACACTACGTTACTGCATGCTGCAGAGCTCTCTCTGGGTCTGATACACTACGTTACTGCATGCTGCAGATCTCTCTCTGGGTCTGATACACTACGTTACTGCATGCTGCAGATCTCTCTCTGGGTCTGATACACTACGTTACTGCATGCTGCAGAGCTCTCTCTGGGTCTGATACACTACGTTACTGCATGCTGCAGATCTCTCTCTGGGTCTGATACACTACGTTACTGCATGCTGCAGAGCTCTCTCTGGGTCTGATACACTACGTTACTGCATGCTGCAGAGCTCTCTCTGGGTCTGATACACTACGTTACTGCATGCTGCAGAGCTCTCTCTGGGTCTGATACACTATGTTACTGCATGCTGCAGAGCTCTCTCTGGGTCTGATACACTACGTTACTGCATGCTGCAGAGCTCTCTCTGGGTCTGATACACTACGTTACTGCATGCTGCAGAGCTCTCTCTGGGTCTGATACACTACGTTACTGCATGCTGCAGATCTCTCTCTGGGTCTGATACACTACGTTACTGCATGCTGCAGATCTCTCTCTGGGTCTGATACACTACGTTACTGCATGCTGCAGAGCTCTCTCTGGGTCTGATACACTACGTTACTGCATGCTGCAGATCTCTCTCTGGGTCTGATACACTACGTTACTGCATGCTGCAGAGCTCTCTCTGGGTCTGATACACTACGTTACTGCATGCTGCAGATCTCTCTCTGGGTCTGATACACTACGTTACTGCATGCTGCAGAGCTCTCTCTGGGTCTGATACACTACGTTACTGCATGCTGCAGAGCTCTCTCTGGGTCTGATACACTACGTTACTGCATGCTGCAGAGCTCTCTCTGGGTCTGATACACTATGTTACTGCATGCTGCAGATCTCTGTCTGGGTCTGATACACTACATTACTGCATGCTGCAGAGCTCTCTCTGGGTCTGATACACTACGTTACTGCATGCTGCAGATCTCTGTCTGGGTCTGATACACTACATTACTGCATGCTGCAGAGCTCTCTCTGGGTCTGATACACTATGTTACTGCATGCTGCAGATCTCTGTCTGGGTCTGATACACTACATTACTGCATGCTGCAGAGCTCTCTCTGGGTCTGATACACTACATTACTGCATGCTGCAGAGCTCTCTCTGGGTCTGATACACTATGTTACTGCATGCTGCAGATCTCTCTCTGGGTCTGATACACTACGTTACTGCATGCTGCAGAGCTCTCTCTGGGTCTGATACACTACGTTACTGCATGCTGCAGATCTCTCTCTGGGTCTGATACACTACGTTACTGCATGCTGCAGAGCTCTCTCTGGGTCTGATACACTACGTTACTGCATGCTGCAGAGCTCTCTCTGGGTCTGATACACTACGTTACTGCATGCTGCAGAGCTCTCTCTGGGTCTGGGACACTTTCCCTCAGAGGGCTGGCAGTGGTTATGGGAGGGAACCGTTCACTTGGCCAGTCATATGCCAGTAATGGATTCAGTCCTCTCCAATCAGGATCTCTCTCATCGGTGCTACGACCCGTCACTAATTTAATTTCAACCCGCCTTAAAAACCAGCAGTGGCTGTGAAGTGGCACAGACTCATTTATGTAGTATGTGGAGCGCAGCGATTCAACGTATGTTTGAGTCTGGGGAGAGACTACCTTATAGTAGGAAACCAAGATGGCTTTCTGTACTGTAATGATGTACGTAGCCTGGTAAACCAGCCGCGGTCACAGGAACTCACATTTCATTTGGTTCTGCGGGACCATCTGGCCTCAAGCAGAAACTGCAAAGTGGAAGAGCCAATCAGCGACTGCACAAGTTGGCCAATCAGGAACGCCACTAGCACTGCACTAACAAAACAATAATGGCCGCCTCCTTGCCTGATCGTCTCGAGGAGTAATGTTAATGTTTGTCGAGTTTAAGCAGCCATAAAGTGCAGTTATTGCATAAATAGACTCAATAACAAGAACAGGAGTTTGCAACAGCGGAGTTTCTCAGCGGAAAATGTGTTTTTGTCGTTCTCCCGAGTGGATTTGGGTTTGACTGGATCCACCGCTGATTGGCTGAAGGAGTTGTCTGTCAAGGCAAGTACACAGTATACCCACCCAAGGTTAATAATTACTGTTACAACACTGAGAATTTTTATAATGAAAATTAGCAGAAGCTCACAGACAATGAAAAAGAGAGGCTTGAATGTGTGAACACTTCTCAACTGTGCCGTTAGTTGCAATTGCAAATGGCAGAAATCCATCGACTGGTACGCTTGTTAGAAAATACTTTGTTTTCACTTGTCGAGAGCTCCCCCTCTCTCATCATCAGCAGTGGCGCCGGAACGAGTTTGCAATAAGGGGGACAAAAAAAAAAAAAAAAAAAAAATCAATTTTTTTTTTTTTTTTTTTTTTTTTTCGGCGCCCATTAGGGCGCCGACGAAAAATTGACGTTTTTATGGACGCTTGGATGATTTTTAGCCATATTTAGATGAATATCTCATTTTAAATTAACATTAGGATTATACTGTAGTAATGTAATTATTCAGTATTTTTCCTTTTCTCACTCACTTGGTGACCTGCTCTCCCTTTAGGTAATTTTATAATTACACTACAACAGACAGCAACACAGGCAGAAACACTGAACTTATTATTATTATTATTATTATCACTTCGAAACACAGTGCAAAACTTGTCATCTCAAAACAAAAATAAAATAACAATAACCGTATACGATTATAGCAGCAGCCAATGACAGTGAGTGCAGTACAGAGTCCAGGTCTGTCTGTCTCTCAGGTGTAATAATCCCACAATGATCATGGCTTTAACAAGTGTCACAGGCTGTGTAAACAGTGTAAAGTGGGCTCTCTGTAACTTGATCCCTGGGTCTGTCTGTCTCAGGTGTAATAATCCCACAATGATCACGGCTTTAACAAGCATCACAGGCTGTGTAAACAGTGTAAAGTGGGCTCTAAGCGTCAGGGGCAGTTGCCCCCTCAGATAAAAAAAATAAAAAAAAATAAAAAAAAAAAAAATTTTTTTTTTTAGGGGGACCAAATTTTAAGGGGGACAAAATGTCCCCATGTCCCCCTTGTTCCGGCGCCAGTGATCATCAGTGATGTCATCAGTGTGTGTGTCTGTCTCTTGTTTATGTGTGCATGTGTGTGCCTGTCTGTCTCTTGTGTGTGTGTGTGTGTGTGTGTGTGTGTGTGTGTGTGTGTGTGTGTGTGTGTGTGTGTGTGTGTGTGTGTGTAAGAAACAGACAGACAGAGCCCCATCTCCTTTCTGAGGATGATAAAGTATCTGAAGCAGCAGGACTGAACTCACCAGGCCCAACACCAGCGTGGCCTTGGGTGCGCTCCTGGTTTTGGGGGGAATATGTCTGGCACTGGGTTTGGCCTGCTGGGAGAGGGACGGGATGTTCTTGATGAAGGTAAAGCTGTAAAACAAAACAACACTGTTAAGGTAAAGAACAAAGGGATCCACTGACAGGCCAGAGACACTGAGACATGCAGGCAGGCAGACTTACGGGCTGAAGACGTCATCCTCTCCATCCAGCCCCAGCAGGTCCGTGGAGCAGCTGAAGCCAAACACACACGGCTCCTCATCAATCTCATCACCCATCAGCACGTCCTTCTGCCCTGGACTCTTCACATCTGCAGAGAGGAACCAGACCCTCCATCAGCACCCAGCACTCACCACCACCACCACCAACGAGTTCATTCAATTCCTACAGAGCTGAGTGGCCGGGGAAACTCTGCAGACAATGTGCAGGTTTGTCCCGGCTTCCCAACAGCTTCTTAAACAGCAAATTCAAATTCAAGCTTGGCGGCTGAGAAAAGTCGATCACCTGCTGAGGTTTTTGCAATCAGGTTCCTACGCTTTGTTGTTTTCCTACTGATTTGATTCAGTGCAAAATGTAGAAGTTGATTCCAGCCATTCAGAGCTTCCCAGTTCCCTACAACATCTATTTGAAAGACTGCGTACACAGTGATTCTCACTATTTTTTCCATGAGAGCCACACTACTAGCTGGTCAAAGTCAAGAGGAGAGACACTTTTTCCGCAAAACACCAAAACCACACAGCGAGGGTTTGGTTTAGTTCTTACTTTATAGATATGGCAGAAACAGACTCAATAATAACAATTAAACAAGTACAGGAGTATGCAACAGCGGGGTTTCTCAGCGGAAAATATGTTTTTTGACGTTCTCCCAAGTGGATTTGGGTTTGACTGGACCCAATGCTGATTGGCTGAAGGAGTTGTCTCTCAAGGCAAGTACACCCCTCACCCCCCACCCCAACTTCCGCCCACTGCAAACTAGGGCTGTGAATCTTCACTGGCCTCACGATTCGATTCAGAGGGCTACGATTCGATTGCATCTCGATGCATCTTAAAATCGATGCATCACTTTTTTCCCCCCAATACATGATTTATTTTTTCTCACTTTCTTTTTTCTCACTGTGTGGCTACTTTTAAATTGGAAATGCATTGTATTATGATCCATAATTAAAATAAACAAATGCATGTACTTCCATTATATTTTATTCGATTATAAAAAAAAATATATATATATATATATTTTTTTAATAATCGATTTTTGACATTTGTGAATCGATGCAGAATCGTGTACATCCGCATCGCGATGCATCTTATAATTGATTATTTTAGACACCCCTAAACACCGCGTGAATGCTTAAGGACAGACGGTCTGGTAGGATTTAATGAAATGGGAGTTCACATGACCGGCTGGTTTACCAGGCTAGGTAACTTCTAACTTGGTGCTTTCACAAAATATTTACACAATGAGATTTTTGATAATCATCAGTAATGTGGAGATAATGACTAAGTGGGTAAAGGCAAATAATAGAACATTCTGCGAAGTTCAGAAAACTACATCATTTTACAGTAATGCAGCCTTCAAAACAAGGGAAAGACAACACCTATGCCATATCACGATACCTAGTTTCATATCGCAATATCGATATAATATCGATATATTGCCCAGCCCTACATGTACACACATATCTGCATTTTTTTATTATCACTACATATCAAATATCTGCAAATAAAATCTAAAATGCATCCATATCAACACTCAACCATGTAGAAAGAGAAGCAGTATTCACCTTATGTAGCCACGCCCATTTTACCCGGTTGTGTGGCCGTATCAAAACTTCCAGCTTAAAATAAAATAAAATGGCTGGCTTCTCCAATATCATCTAACTCTGAATTAACTAATAATTTAGCCAATTGTATGTAACATACCAAATAAAAGCAAGCGGCAATGTCTAAGAATGCAACGCCATGTAACTGGCTCGTTAAGTCTCGAATTCCAGGGAATTACGTTAATGTCTGCGGGTCTTATTGACGTTAGTGGCTCGAGCGCAACTCGGAGGAGAGAAAACTATCTGAAGCTTTCTTTGTTGGAGTCCAGGTATGTTTTACAAGAAAGTGCTCGTCATTGTCGACGATAACGTTATCTGACCTGGCTAACAGTGGATACTCGATTGCTTGCCGTGTACTGGCTCAAAGTAGTAGGCTACGTTTTTTATTTTACCCCTGCACTGTCCGCTCCAAAAACAACTCTCTTATTTTGCGCCGTGACCGCCGGAAGTGTTAAAAGGACCCGGAAGAATTTGGCCCACTGTAAGGTCTGAACATAAGGTGAATAGGACAGCACATAGTGTGTTAGAGTGGAACTGTGTCTGTCTGACCACCACAGCAACCAATCAGTACCTGCAGGCTGCAGTATGATCAGATACGAGGCTGCTGTGTCCAGAAGATCCAGAGCCATGAGACACTCCTTGAACAGGTCCTTGGGGTTCCCCACGGCAGCAAACAGGTGATTCCACAGGGCATCCTCCGTCTTCCTTGCACAGTGGACGATGGTCTGGAGGAAGAGGGGGAACTTGTGATGAACTTGGCCACGTTGGGCAGCAGCGGGTCGGGGATGGGCTCCTGCGACGTGGCCTCTTCCTCCAGCACCACAGGCACCATCAGCTCCATGACGTGGGAGGAGTAGGGGAGGGAGGCACAGGACTGGGCCAGCAACACCTGGGTGGAGAGGCAGCATGGAGAAGAGTGTAAGTGTACTGTTATCAGGGTTCCTACACATCTTCTATGACAAAATGCCATACTGTTCTTTTTCCACACCTTGATCTGTTTTGAAGATTTTGTCTGGCGTTTAATATGATTGATGCAGAGACATCTTGACGCTGCTAACTAGCTCATAGATGCTGCTTGAACAGGTCGCACTTGAAAATGAGATCTAGGTCTCAAGGTGATTCACCTGTATAAATAAAGGTTAAATAAAATAATAAATATCACTGGATAGATCAGAGGTGGGCAACATTTAGTTCCTGAGGGCCATCCTGACTTACATCAAGTAAGTGAAGGACCACACATTGGAGATCATACCTGCCAACACTCCTGATTTTCACGGGAGTCTCCCTATTTTTAACCCTCTCTCCCGTTGTGATTATTCTTGCTAATCTCCTGATACAATAGGGATACAAATCCAATGGCTGGAGCAGATAAGATTTATTAACATAATTCTGCCTTTTATTGAGTTTTTGGTGGTCGTTTTGTTTTTCTTTGAGTCCGGCCCGCGGGCCTTAGTTTGCCCATGTGTGCATTAAATGGTACTTTTACAAGCCATCCCTCTGCAGAGCAGAAAGGAGAACTACTGGGCTCACCAAATGGTGTTGATAGCTCTGTGGTTGTCCCCTGAATGTATGAAGGCATACGCTTTGATCCAGACAGAGAGCCAGTCCAGGCTGGGGATACTCTGAATCACATCCATAGTCATAGACGCCACCTCAGCTCCCTTCACTGACAGAGAGAGGAGGCCTAGAGGAAACAAGATGAGAGAGAGCTTTCCACTATCTGCTGAAGCACAAAAGAGACAAAACATAGAAACACAAGAGACAGAGCAGGTACAATACAAACTCCAAGACAGAGGGCCAGAGCGTGTGTGTGTGTGTGTGTGTGTGTGTGTGTGTGTGGTGTGTGGGTGGGTGTGTGTGTGTGGGTGTGTGTGGGTGAGCCTAGCCAAGAGCCTAAAGCAGGGATACTCAACTTGCTTTGCCCGGGGGCCACTTTCGTGAAATGATAGAAGGCCAGGGGCCAGTTAATAAACAAACTATATATACATTTTTCTGTAGCGGATTGTAGGTTTTTGGGGTGTCAGCCGGAGTTTAGTCTGACAATCTTGTGCACACTGGATAGTTAGTTAGGTTAAGTTAGTTAGGTTAAGTACATACATAAGTGCCTGGGTATAGCGAGCAGGCAATTTGACAATTTAGCAGCTAAATCATAGATTATTGAAAGATATTGAAAAAAAGAATTGCACAATTCCATCGCGGGCCACACAGGGGGCGCCGGCGCCATGTGGCCCGCGGGCCGCAAATTGAGTATCACTGGCCCTAAACGGTATAGATCAGCGGTTCCCAACCTTTTCTGCGTCAAGGCCCACTTGAAAATCTCAGAAATGTTTGTGGCCGCCTACCAACAGGAGGGTCGCAGGTTCGCACCCCCGTGTTACCTCCGACTTGGTCGGGCGTCCATACAGGCACTATTGGCTGGTGTCTGTGGGATGGAAAGCCGGATTCGGGGTGTGTGTCCTGGTCGCTGCACTAGCGCCTCCTCTGGTCGGTCAGGGCGCCTGGTCGGGGTGGAAGGGAACTGGTGGGAATAGCGTGATCCTCCCACGTGCTACGTCCTGCCGGTGAAGCTCCCCGCTGTCAGGTGAAAAGAAGCGGCTGGCAACTGCGCATGTGTTCGGAGGAAGCATGGTGCTAGTCTACGGCTCTCCCCAGATCGGCAGAGGGTGGCGCAGCAACAGGGGCAGCAGGGGGAAAATTTGTCAAACATAATTTGGGAGAAAATGGGGGAAATCAGGGGGAGGGAGAATGTGTTTTTTTTTTGGCCCCATCTGACCGTAAACAGTACGGAGGCCAAAATGTGTTCTCACAGCACTTTTTATTTTAACAATAAAAATAGTTGTCCATCAGCAGCACACAGAAAGCAGAAACTAAAAGTGAGGGGCTGTCTGCAATAGGCTAATTAACAAATCATTAATTAAATAATTGACTACAAATTAAATTGCGGCATCATTCAACAATGGAGAAATGCATTCTCATACTAATAATAAGTATGAGAAAAATTAAAGACAAAAGATTAAAATGTTTTGGAAATGATTTGGCAGCCCACTTGCAAAACCTTCGTGGCCCACTGGTTGTGAATGGCTGGTATAGAGAGAGAAGATCAACTTAAGATATCTGACTTCAGCAAGGAAGTGCTGTAAGCAGTAAGCAAGCCAAAGCAGGAGGGAGGCGTCTCTGTGGACATGCATACCGATGATGGCGTCCAGGGCGAGGGGACACTGCCTCAGGACCTCTTTGTAGCTGGTCACCGCAGAGCGTTCCTGACCAGCCTTCCTGTACAGGTTGGCTAGCATCATGTTGATCTGAGGCAAGGGGGAGAAATCATCTCAAATCTCTATGAAAACTGGAAGGTGGATTATGTCAAAGATGATCAGCCCAATTATTTTGCTCAATATTGTGATCATTATATTCTCAATTCTTCACTGATCAGTACTAGGGCCCAGACGGAATCTGTGCACGCAGAACTCTGCCGATTCTGTTTGGGCCTGCTGATCAGTCTTGTCACAATGCGTGTGTGTGTGCGCCCTTATGACACCACTTTTGACATAATCACTGATGACATCACATCATTAGCTAATTAACCTAATTAAACACCCTTTACACACCCTGAAGGTTTCAGCCAGATCGCACGTAAAACAGCATAGCTGTGGCCGAACACAGAACTTGAACCAGACAGAACCCACATACTTCATTCGATATATAGATAGATAGAAGGCACACAGTGAATGAAGATCAAGGTAGGTTAGGCAGCCTACTGTACCTTTGGAGTTCTCTGTCTGGAAGGAATCCCATCAAGCACTGCAATAGCATCTTTGTCCAGTTTCAGGATGGTGTAGCACTCCAGCTATCTTGTATTTCACTTCAATCTCTGAGGGCAAACTCTGAAAGACAACAATACAGGTGAGCTTCAAAGTTGCAAGGCACTGTAGACCACAAAGACAATAGCAATGGAGAATAAATACTACTGCATATTATATTTTTTGTAGTTGTGCACATTAGGCACTCAGGAACATTCTTATTTTTTTCTGAATTTTCTCCCCAATTGCACTTGGCCCATTCCCCTTGCTGTCTTGGTCGTTGCTCCACCCCCTCTGCCGATCTGGGGAGCGTTGTAGACTAGCACATGCTTCCTCCGATACATGTGCAGTACTAGCCAGACGCTTATTGTCAGCTGACAGGGAGGGGTTTCACCGGCAGGACGTAGCACGTGGGTGGATCACGCTATTCCCCCCAATTCTCCTCCACCCCAAACAGGCGCCACGATCGACCAGAGGAGGCACTAGTGCAGCGACCAAGACTGATACCCCACCGGCCTCCCACCTGCAGACACGGCCAATTGTGTCTGTTGGAACGTCCGACCAAGCTGGAAGTACCAGTGCCGCAAATAGAGGGTATGCATGTGATGTCACAGTGGCAGAAGTCACTGTGGGGTCACACCCACTGAGTAACAGCAAGACTGAGCTTGAATGCAGTAATCAGCCTAGATAACTGACACCTGCTGCTCAGGGAGGAACTCATTTTGACACTCATTCCCGATTGAGGGGGTGTGTTCCAGTGGGTGTGCATACCCTCTATTGAACCTGGGTCTCCGTGGTTGTAGGAGAGTGCTTTTAGCTCTACACTACCCAGATACCCAGATAGAAATTATAATAATAAAAATAAATAATAATAATAATAATAATAGTAATAATAAATAATAATAATAATAAATAATAATAATAATAATAATAATAATAAAGAGAACATATGGTAGCATGGGTTGATTACAGTTTCAGATTGATAGGTTTTACATGACATACCTGTGCCTGTATGTTGGACGCTCCCCCAACATTAGAAGTACGAACTTTAGATGTTTTGCTGAGGACCTTCTTCTGCTGCAGGGCCATGCTGTATTTGCAGGCAGCATTGCGGTACTCCTTATCATGGAAGATGGCATCGGCGTGGTAAACCAACAGTTGGTACTTCTGGGATGGCGAGAACAGCTCTCTGTAGTCAAAGAGATCCAGACAATATAAATGAATGCAGAAAAATGTATCTGTGTCATGGCAGCAGCAAACAGCAATAGACTACAGCAGGGAGAAAACACAATTAGCCTAAACATGGGATATAAACAAGATAGCAAAATGTGGTTATAGAAACATGTGCAACTGACAACTAAAATGAATAAAGAAATGATAGAAGAACAAATGTTTAATTAGCCCCCCCCCCCCCCCCCCTTCCCCCAATAAAAAATACAAAATAAAGGTCCAGAGCACTGGGATGCAACAAGCAATCCAGGATAGTTGATATAGCACATTGTTGTGTGTGGACACCCTGCTTGGACAGGAAGCATTGTCAGGGTTCCCACTCTTTTCTAGAAATCATTTTCCAGGACTTATTCCAGGACCTTTTCAGTGATGATCTAGCTGGTATGACAGAGAGGGATACAAGATGTTCTTCTCTGTGGATGTCTGATTTAATAGATTGTGCAGTCTATGGCTATATAACTTAGCAATAAAATAATCTCTTACATGCTTAGAGATGATGACAAAGTTATCATAGAATAAACACACCTGCAGAGGTACATAGCGATGGAAGTTAGACTTTTAAGATGGGATGTGTTCTTGGGTAAACCTAATAAAAACTACCACAGTCACCAGCCAGCAGTCCCTAATATTTACATTTGAAGGATAATGCAACTTACATCATTCTGAGTTTTGGTCAGTTGTAATGCCATTTAACCTGCATGTGCTATCATGTGACGTGACTTTGTGGTGCGTTCACAGTGTTTCCACAACATAACAGAGAGAAGCCTATTCAAAATACTCTTGTTTATGAACTACCATTTGAACGTTTAGATCCTGAACATACTTTAGCCCTTTCAGATGGCAATGTTATCCGTTTTGATGAGCTCTGATAGATAGCCTAGTAGAACATGCTCAGCTAAAGGAAAATATGGGCATGGTGAAATAATCATCCAGGACAACACAAGCTTTTCCAGAACATTTTACTATTTGTCTCATTTCCCATGTGTTCTCCTGACTGGAAAATTAGTCAACAATGTCCCAGTTTTTAAATGCAAAAGTTAAATACCCACAGTTACGAGTAGAGCATATTAGAGGAACATAGGAGTGTCTTTCAGTCAAAGCGAACCACTTTAGACCACAGACAGTCTATGAGCCAGTCCCAGACAGTCTATGAAGATCTTTGTTGTCTGTCTACACTCACTGTAAGTGGAGAGTAAAACATCTGGTCAGAAAAGTCCTTTCTTTCATGGTGCTAATCTAACTTCTAATGAATGAGGCAACAATGAAATTAAACGCTATGTTCATGTTTTACTGGGGACCCTAAAGGACACCAGGCACTATACGTTGCTCTACTTTACCATGGCCATTTGACTTTGCAGTATTCCCTGGAACTTAGATAGCGTTATAGATAGCGTTAGCTATAACGTTAGCTTGATACAACAGTATACTAAACCGTTTACATTGTGGAAGAAAATATGTGAAGAGAACGTATCCCATAACGTTTAGACACGTTTGAGCAGAAAACTTCAAGCTAAATTAGCTTGCAGCTGACATCATTGAAACCCTGTGTAGGCTACTGTGTAGTTTGCGTTCATGTTGAGGTTATTATGGGTGGCTAACTGGCTGGCCTACTACGTTATGTGCTATATAATAACCAACTAACGCTAACGATACTATGCTGTCACTCGCTAAATATGAGCAAATACAACAGAGATGACTATTCAGCAAATAGACGGAGCGCGCTAACGCTGCTAAGCTAACGTTACTCACAGGTTGTTATTGCTCATCGTCAGTAACAAACTGCTCATGATCCGGACATTGGAATGAAGTCCAGCACAGCCATGTCCCGTACATGATCTATTACATTCATTTTGAATCGCGCTGAGGGTTTACTAAAAGTTTGTGGCTTGTAAACAGCTAACGCTAGCTAGCTTACAGCTCCAGTCGTGTGACGTATTAATATGGCGTTTTCCCCCAGCAACATCCCAGCAACGATGGGCGTGGCCTATTTTATGCAGCGTCTCCATTTGCCATAAGCATGAGCGCCTGGCCAATCCCGGCGCTTGAATGCGGCATATATTTGAAAGTTTTAGCGGAAAGTTTTCAGGTGCTAGCTTTTTTTGACGCAAGCAGTCGACACACTGGACTCGCTCCGTCAATTGAACACTACAGTGAACGAAGAACTAGAAGGATACACCGCCCAGAGACGACACCGCCTACCCTTTCAAGGTAAGAATGCACGTTCTTTTCCACCGTAGAAAAATATGACAAAGTTACTTCTGTGTTTAACTGTGCACGTCTGGTTCCAAACTGCCTAACATAATTCAGCTTGAAGGTAACGTTAACGTGACACAGATTCCTTTCACCCGGCCTTGCACATTGGTGACCATATTAACCGTTTTAAACTCAAAATGCTCGCTGATCAAGTCAATTGCCCGTCAAGTAGGTTCTAACCCGTTCGAGTGTTGTGTATCGAGAGACTGGCGCTCCATTTAAAAATCTAGTAATTTTAATGTGGGCTTGGTTATTATCTGTAGCCTCGCCCTCGACGAGGCTATAGGTTAATGTTACGGCCTTGCACATTGGTGACGTCTTTTCAAAATGCTCGCTGATCAAGTCAATTGCCCGTCAAGTAGGTTCTAACGCACTCTCGGAGTGCTGTGCTTGGAGTGCAGTGCTCGTTGCAACCCTATTTATGTCGATGGTTGCAACACTGTTGTGTATCGAGAGAGACTGACGCTCCATTTAAAAAATCTAGCAATTTTAACGTGGGCTTATCTCTAGCCTCGACGAGGCTATAGGTTACCTGCAAAAGTAAATACGGATTATTAAGACATTTTCTGAATTGCTACCATCCGCTCTTCAGCACCGATTTTCAACTTTTGTAACGGTTCACCTGTTATTCTTACACAGTTGTGATTTTATTGACATAAAGTCCTACTGTTTCAACCGAATTTACGGTAACAGTAACGACTTGTAAAAGGCCACTCATGTCATCCTATGCCGACGACACACAGCTTTACCTTTCCTTCCCCCCCTCTGATACTTCAATTGGGTCACGGATCTCTGCCTGCCTGAAAGACGTTGGTGTCTGGATGGCGGATCACCACCTCAAACTCAACCCTGGAAAAACCGAGATCATCTTCCTCCCTGCCAAAGAATCCCCCCTGACTGACCTCTCCATATCCATTGACAACCACACCGTAACTCCATCTCAAACAGCTAAAAACCTGGGAGTGATCCTTGACCACCAACTCACCTTCTCTGCCTACATTGCCGCAACAGCACGCTCCTGCCGGTTCTCCCTCTTCAATATTCGCAAGATCCGCCCATTTCTCACCAGAGAAGCTACACAAATTCTCGTACAGGCACTGGTACTGTCACGCATTGACTACTGCAACGTCCTTTTGGCAGGCCTCCCTGCCTCTGAAATACTTCCTCTTCAGCTCATTCAGAACACAGCAGCCCGTCTGGTCTACAACTTACCTAGATTTTCCCATGTCACCCCCCTTTTCCCATGTCACCCCCCTTTTCCCATGTCACCCCCCTTTTCCCATGTCACCCCCCTTTTCCGAGAGCTTCATTGACTTCCCATCCTAGCACACATCAAATTCAAAACTCTGGCACTAGCTTTCAAGGCCGTTCACCAAACAGCCCCCTCATACTTACAGTCTATGGTCACTTTTCAAACCTCTCACCGCCCACTCCGCCCCTCTACTAGTGCAGGACGTCTCGCCCCTCCCCTGCTACGTGGGCTCAGAAGCCGCTCTCGGTCGAGACTTTTCTCCTACCTGGCCCCAAAATGGTGGAATGAACTTCCCCCGGACATCAGGACTGCTGCATCACTCCCCATTTTCCGCAGGAAACTTAAAACTCACCTCTTCAGACTTTATATTGACTCTTCCTGAATTCCCTCCCTTCCCTCTGCCTGCTTTCCATGTGTTTGTAATTTAATTTTCTGTTTCTTATATGATGGCTCCTTTAACTGTTCTCACCTTTAATCTCCCCTTTTATATTGGCTTCTCATATTTTTACTACTGTTTTTCTATTTGATCTATTCATGTTATTGTGTGCTGTATATGATCATGATGTAAGTCGCTTTGGATAAAGGCGTCTGCTAAATACCAATAAAGTAAAGTAAAGTATGTTGGATTATTAACGACTCTCACTACTTATGAAGTTATAATAACATTATAACTAAAGTTCGGGAACAAGGCCATGCCACAACTAACCACTCAGTCAATCATTCAATCAGGCAATCCCTTGCTCCGCCCGGATTCAATCATTCGCTCCACCTATATATACGCCCCAAACCAAGATCCTTTCTCTCGTCTCAAGACCAAACTCATTCTGAGTTTCACTCCAAGACAGACAACACGAAACTTCAGCTCTTACCTGACTGTCATGGAATCCACGTTCCAGTTCCACCTCTCTGACAGCAACGAATTGCTTGGCGTCGGCGAGGACCCACACAGGTTTCATCTCACTTGCAAATGCAATGCTGCCGACGAGCCTCCGGTCCGTCGTTCCGACCTGCCGCCTCGTCTTCGCTCGGAGATTCACAAGCCTTCCCAACGGTATGCCCAAACCATGGCTCAAACCTACAGCAGTGCCAACGCTACTACTAGCCATCTAGTAGCCACACAAGGCAATCATCGCCGTTTAGCCGACGCGGCCAAACTCACGGTAATCCAGTCTCATCTCAATCCACACACACACATCATGCCGACGACAAACGTCAACAACGGGACAACTGCCATCCGTAAAAACAAGGTACCATTTCATCGCAGTGATCACTGCAAAAAGTTTGGTTGCTAACCAAACTTCATCAATCAACAACGTCATCATCCAGCACCCAAAGCCACCGGGCGCTTCCGGCAACACCACGGCGATCCCGGATGACGTCATCACGCTGACCGACGCTGCAGCGCGGTCAAAGAACTTTTATGGAAACAACTGAAAGCTCCATATTGCCCCATTGCAACATCAGCGCCCAGCAGCCTCCGCCATTTTTTATTTTTGGAAGCGTGACAGCGCCAAAAGAACCTCGCACAGGCTCGCAGTGGTCAGCTGCGGTAGCGCGGGCCCCTATAAGCAGCCTCTCTAAACAGTAACTCAACGGGAGAACACTCTAAATTTCGTGGATTCACATCTTTTCTGGGCGTACTGTAAATCTTGATTGAAGTGGTGTAGTGCAGGGATGTAAAACAACAACCATATTGTGGAAACTAAGCAAAATTTTTCGTTTTTTTCTTTTAGTTTTTTCAAGATAAATAGTAAATGCAAAGGACCCGAGGTTAAAACCACGGCAACGCACTTCTGACGGAGTGGACGACAGCCGCATTAGCTATTTATCTTGAAAAAACTAAACAAAGAAAACGAAAAATTTTGCTTAGTTTCCACAATATGGTTGTTGTTTTACATCCCTGCACTACACCACTTCAATCAAGATTTGCAGTACGCCCAGAAAAGATGTGAATCCACGAAATTTAGAGTGTTCTCCCGTTGAGTTACTGTTTAGAGAGGCTGATTATAGGGGCCCGCGCTACCGCAGCTGACCACTGCGAGGCGCATTCTGTTTCCAAAAATGGCCGGAGTTTCGTCTCTTTCCTTCCATGCTCTTTGGCGCGGTGCAGCTTCTTCTTATTATTATTATAGTTTTCCGGCAGACTTGATGCCTTACGGCACACTGCTGCCTCTCACTGGTCGGAAATATTACTGTTTATGGTGTTTTATGGTGTGAATTCAAGAACTGCCAGCACAGTCCTTGCATGATTCCCAGCAGCGTTGGGGTTAACTCATTACAAAGTAACATATTACACGTAATATATTATTTTAGCAGTAACTCAGTAATGTAACTTATTACTTATAGGATTTCAGTAATATATACCAGTTACTTCATCAGTAACTCAAGTTACAAATTGAGTTGCATTTTATTAAATCAAAGCACATAGTTTATACAATAATTTCCTAATCAAACCGTTGTCTTATGCAAATAACCAACCATTATAGATGACAATAACAATAGGAAGAATAACTTGCCCAACACTGATTCTCAGTGGATTCAGCAGGCTCTTCATTGTTAGTCTTTGTGCCCAGGCTTAGTGTGAGGGATCAGCCGAGCGGCATTTTGATGAACGGGCCGCTCACTGGGTGGCAGCGGCGTTCGAACCCTATGGAGCCCAAGTGGTGCGAGGTGTGAGTGTCTGCTCTAGCTGGCTTGACTCCGTTTGCATTTGGAGAACTGAGACAGTTCACACAATTTTGACACGACACGTATATATTATACATCAGACTCTCGGGCTAGTTCTGCTCTCACTCAGAATATCAAAATATAAGCGATGTGATGTATAGTTTCGGGATGTTAATGTTGTTGGCACAGCTCATACTATTAACTATGGGTGGCAAATGAAGTCACGTTGACTCGTCCTATACAGCAGCATACAGCCTTTTTCTTTCTCGTGCGTAACATTTACATTCCATGAATACACGTTTCACAGTTGTACACAGTTGCACACAGTCCATCTTCATGTTTTCCACTCTTTCCAAGTCCCATGCCAGTCCAGCGTCGCAGACGGCAGCCATTCCTGCAGCCATTCTGGCAGCCTCAGTCAGGAGGGCGAGAATGCCCCCCCCCCCCGTGCCTGCTCCCTCTGTTTCTGCTTTGTCTAACCTCATTGCTTCAATTCTCTCATCCCTATGTCCGCAGGCTGCACTATCACCCCATGCACATGCACCCCCTCATCCCAACATCCTTTCTTCTTCCCTTCCTTCTGCCAGTGTTAACATCAACCCACCGGCTACTGCGGTTCCTTCAGCCTCCATAACAGTTGCTCCGATCAACTCATTTCCTACTAACCTGTCCTTTTTCCCCTCCCTCCCCCAAACCCTCCCCCCTCCCCTTCCCCATCACCCAAATGTATTTAATTCCGTTTAGCTCTGCACCCTCAACCACAGCACCACCTGCAACCGGTTTTGCAACAATTCCACCATCAGCCAGCTTTCCAGCATTCTCCACAGCGCCACCTACAGCCAGCTTCCCAGCATTCTCTTCAGCCCCACCTGCAGCCAGCCTATTCACCCTTACCACCGCTCAACCTCCAGTTCAACCCACAGCACCACGCCCAATTCCAGTCTCATCCACCCTCAGGTAGCAGATAATAACTGGTAACTACATGGCCCTCGCTGAACTACTCCAACCCTCCACATTCCACCATCATGCTTCCAGAGAATTACAAAGCAACATTGGACCCATCCTACTCAAAACACCCTCACCCCACCCGCTCCAGAGAACGGACACCTACCCTTACTACCTTACCAAACATTCAGCATGAATGCCAAGCATCCCTGCACACCAATCAACATCAACACCTTCTACAATGCCTTTTAACAACACCCAGACCCTAAATTCGTCAAACTTCCTCATTTTCAGTTTCTCTCACGATTTCCAGCCAGGCATCCAGGTCATCTCAGAACCTTCAGTCAGCTACCTCCTTGCTGCTACATGTACCAAATGCCAACTCCTCGCCCTGCTCAGACACCTCGTCTACGCCATCCCCATCATTCCCCAAGGATGATCCTCCCTCTCCCACCTCCTGTACATAGCCGCTTCAGCATATCACAGCTACATCTGCGACGACATCTGACCAGCCCATCTCCCGCTGTGTTGAAGCTTGTTGGGGGTGGATGGAGATCGTCCGTTATCCTGGGACACCGAGCCCAGCGGGCTCCCTCCCAGGATGCGATCTTCATCCACGACGACCTCGACGACATCTGACGAGCCATCTGCTGCTGCGTTGAAGCTCGCCGCGGGTGGATGGAGATCGTCCGTTATCCTGGGACACCGAGCCCAGCGGGCTCCCTCCCAGGATGCGATCTTCATCCACGACGACATCTGACCACATTGCCAATTTGCCATAGACAACGCTTGTAAAACGGAGACATGGCAATAGCAATACTGCCCCTCCTGGAACGGCACATCGTTTTCTACGATGATCTCACGCAACCTGGACATCCAGCTGTTCACCGATGCAAAACCATACATCGGATTCACCGGCTACCACGGAGGGAGGTGGAGCGCATCCGACTGGCCACCTGAGTTCGCTCTACTCTCCCCCTCAGCCGCTATCCACAAGTTGGATCCCATCTTGGTTGCAGCACTTCTTTGGGGGCACAAGTGGTCATCTACATAGACAACACAGCAGTAGTCAACATCATCATCTTGCAAATCACACATTACCTTATCCCGATCTCAGCCCAGCATCAATTCATCATCCGTACCGCTCACATTTCCAGTTACAAAACTCCATCACTGATTCTCCGACCAGTGTCTCATTCCAGAAATTCAAACTCTACTTCAGTCTCCGACTAATTCCAGTTCCAATTTAGCCCCCATCTTCAACTAAAACTCGCAGCTGCAGCACCTGACCTCAGCATCCTGACAAGCCATCCTCAACAACCTAGCTCCCAGAACATCGTCATCATACCCCACAGGATGGACTTGCTTCAAGTCCGTCCTCACACGTTACAACTTATCGTTTCCTTTATCGGACGTCTTCACCATCTGAACTTCATCACCTACGCCCATTCCTCTCTTCACATCAGAACTTTCGTGATCCACATCTACTTCAATAGCATCAATTCCCCTGTCAACTACTCACTGGCGCCTACGTCCTGCCATCTCCCTTTCCCTCATCAGCCTGCGGAAAGGCAGAGCCACGATTAACTTCAACACTTAACATCAACACCCTCCGCACAGGGTACTCATCCCCGTCTCCAACGCAACCCTCAGATCCACGTTTCTTCAGACGTTCAGAATTCAACTCAACCACGTCCATCTCCAATCCACCTCGACATGCAAGTCTTTCCGACCTTACAATTCATACTTCCGACATCATCTACAAACTCAAAATCCGATCGACTCGGAACCTCACATCCCATCTTCCCGTAAGTCCTCTCAAAATCAGGAATATCGCCTGAATTATATTCTGGCCACTCTTTCCGCATCGGAGCTGCATCTTCAGCCTCCAGGCAAGGTATCCCTGATCACACCATCAAAGTCCTAGGCCGTTGGTCATCCCAAGCCTACCACAGCTACATCCATAGCAACCTCAGTGACGTCCGTAATGCCCATGCTCATCTCAGCCAATGAAGTTCTTTTGGGGATAAGATGGAGCCATCAAGACCATGAAGATTCCATCGCCGAGGCAGTTCCCCCATCCAGAGTCTCACTCCCTGGTTCCTCGAGACATCTACTCATACTTCCTCCAAGTCATCCATTCATTCCTCATCCGCTCACCCCCTCATCCCTTCATCCCTCATCCCTTCATCCCTTCATCCCTCATTCCTTCATCCCTCATCCCATCACCCCCTCCCCCCATCCCTTCCCTCATCCCTCACCCCCTTATCCCTCATCCCTTCATCCCTCATCCCCTCATCCCTTCATCCCTCATCCCATCAACCCCTCCCCCCATCCCTTCCCCCATCCCTTCATCCCCATTCTCCCTAACAAACTATCAGTTATTTGTGGCTTGGTCATAGTTAGTGAAATGAAGTTATAATAACATTATAACTAAAGTTCGGGAACAAGGCCATGCCACAACTAACCACTCAGTCAATCATTCAATCAGGCAATCCCTTGCTCCGCCCGGATTCAATCATTCGCTCCACCTATATATACGCCCCAAACCAAGATCCTTTCTCTCGTCTCAAGACCAAACTCATCCCTCCCACCCAACCCCTTAATCTTCTATCTCAGCCTAGGAACCACCAGGGATAAGATGGAGCCATCAAGACCATGAAGATTCCATCGCCGAGGCAGTTCCCCCATCCAGAGTCTCACTCCCTGGTTCCTCGAGACATCTACTCATACTTCCTCCAAGTCATCCATTCATTCCTCATCCGCTCACCCCCTCATCCCTTCATCCCTCATCCCTTCATCCCTTCATCCCTCATTCCTTCATCCCTCATCCCATCACCCCCTCCCCCCATCCCTTCCCTCATCCCTCACCCCCTTATCCCTCATCCCTTCATCCCTCATCCCCTCATCCCTTCATCCCTCATCCCATCAACCCCTCCCCCCATCCCTTCATCCCCATTCTCCCTAACAAACTATCAGTTATTTGTGGCTTGGTCATAGTTAGTGAAATTCCTTTTGTCCACTTGTTTTACAGCTCCCTCGATCTTCACAGTCAACTTCCCATCAAAGCTGTCTGTCAGTCTGTCACCATGGTCTATAAGAATGTAAGTGATTCAGGGTCGGTTACTGTCACAGCACACAACATGATAAATCATGTAGGCTAATATACAACAGTGGTTCTCAACCTGTGGTTGGGGGACCAGAAGGGGTCCTCAGTGAGTTTTCAGCAAATTGATGAATTGTTCCACTTCAGCATTATTTTATTTACAAGCAGTTCTCACAGTGTAGAATAATGACTATAGGGTATTTTGTTGTCTCTGCCTAAATAGTTTATTTGCAAATCTAATAAAGACTCAGATTTGGGTCAGAGCTAAAATGTCATCAAATTAGGGGTCCTTGATATGAAAAAGGTTGAGAATCACTGACAGACAACTGCACTCCTCCACCGCTCTTGTGTAGGCTATGTTTGTACTTTCATGTAGCTACTTTATTTTGAGTGATTTTAATTGATTTAGGCTAAAGTCGCTTTGTATACGTTTCTGTGTATAGGCTACTATGGATGTAACATGTGGACAGGGTTTATTGTGAGGAAGACGTCCTTCTTGTAACAAATAGAAATGCAGTGGAGGTGTTTGTCATTGTGCTGTTGTTTTTCCCTCATCAGAGACGTGCCAGGAGGTCCGACAAGGACTCTTTCATCCTGCGTGAGTGTCCTTGTGGATGGACAAAGGTGACCAGTGCCAGGGGCCTGGTTGTCCACCAAGGAAGGAAGAAGTGCCAGGTAGAGAACAGACAGACACAAAGTTATGAACCAACATGCGTTGTGTTGAACTTATTAACAGTATGTCTGACTTTGAGTGACATTCAATTGTACTTTCAGAAGGCCGGACCAGTCAACCAAAAACGGGTTCAACCCATGCGTGCATGCGTGCATACCAAAGCGTGGTACCCACTTCCCCCTGTAGCAGAGATGAAGACAGCTGATGTGAAGCAGGACAGGGACATGCCACAGCTGTGCGCTGAAGACGTTGAAGACATTTATGCCTATATGCACCTCCTTGAGGTAATTCATGCTGTCAGCCACAGTTTAATTTCTTAAATTCAGGAGGAACCAACATGTCATGGGACTACAATCTAATTCCACCCTGATTAGTTTATTTTGAGCTGCTATGCTCTTTCTTTGCCATTGGAGTGTGTATTTTATATTGATATATATTTGTTGTGTGTCCACAGGTGCAGCAGGCCGTGCGACCCAATTACATGGAGGGGTACCAAATCAATGAACAGATGAGAGCCAAGGTGGTGGACTGGATGATCGGGCTTCACTCCCACTTTGCTCTGCATCAGGAGACATTGTACCTTGCCGTCGCCATCCTGGACCGTTTCCTACAGGTACACAACTGTTTTAGAAGTGTTCTCGTTTCTCTTTCTGTGAACTAGCTTTCTGTGAACTAGCTTTCTGTGAACTAGCTTTCTGTGAACTAGCTAACACTATTCTTAATGTGCTGCAGGTCAAGCAAGTGCCTCCTACTAAGCTGCAGCTTGTAGGAGTGACGGCCATGCTGCTCGCCTGCAAGTACGAGGAGATCTACAGTCCTCCGATTGCAGAATGTGCCAACATGACCGACAACACCGTCACAAAGGCCCAGATTCGGCGGATGGAGCGGCTGATATTGAGGACACTCAATTTCGATCTGGGACGACCTCTGCCGCTGCACTTCCTCAGCAGGGCTTCAAAAGCTGCGAACGTGAGTCTTGTCTACTAAATACCTCCCAACACCATACACGTAATGAATAGAAGGATTCATTTGGGCTGGTTACCAGGCTAATAGTTTAGGTCATCAGGGCTCTCAAAGTGACTGTCTGTTTTCTGTCTTGTCTAGTCTCCTATAGAGACACAAATGCTGGCGACATACTTCATGGAGTTGAGTCTCCCCGATTACAACCTGGTGCACTACCGGCCATCAGAGATCGCGGCTGCATCTCTCTGCTTCTCCCAGCTGTTGCTGGATGGACGGTCCTGGGTGAGTTGACTGACGTCTATAGAAATAGATTGAAAGGCTGACTGAAGCAAGTCAACATGAGTTTGATAATAAGACACATTACATGACTTCAAGAATGAACTAACACATGAGTGAGTTGATCTCTCCTGTTTTGTGTTGCAGGCTCCCACTCAGCATCACTGTTCGGGTTATGACGAGGCCCACCTCAGGCCCATCATGTGGCGCATCGGCAGAAATGTGATGGCTGCCAATGAGGGGGAATTGGGCTTCATGGTGAGTTGGTTGCCAACAACATTCAAAAATTCCAAATAATTCTTCTGTTGGCTAAGTTCCTTATGTATAGATGCATGTCCCATCAATTCAAAAAGTGGCACCTTCTATGTTTCAGAAAGCTATTTACATGTTTCACAAAGCTATTTACATGTTTCACAAAGCTATTTACATGTTTCACAAACTATTTACATGTTTCACAAAGCTATTTACATGTTTCACAAAGCTATTTACATGTTTCACAAGTTTCACAAAACTATTTACATGTTTCACAAAGCTATTTACATGTTTCACAAGTTTCACAAAACTATTTACATGTTTCACAAAGCTATTTACATGTTTCACAAGTTTCACAAAACTATTTACATGTTTCACAAAGCTATTTACATGTTTCACAAAGCTATTTACATGCACAATGTTGTTAACAAAATGTCCTCAATGGAGAATGATAATGAAACAAAGGGAATGGACAGCGTTATGGTCAAGCCTAGCATGTTGAGTTTAAAGTGGTCTTAAACAATATAGTGTTGTTTGTAACATGTATACCCCTGCCTATTAATAAGGTTTAGAAAAGTCTCCTACAAACGCTGAATACAAAAAACATTCATTAATAAAGGCTAAGTCCAGCACAGGCAAGGACACTTGTGACTATTTTGGCTGAACAGAAAAGATAGAAGCATCTTTTGCCGGTAGTGAAAATCCTACCTTGGGGATTTCTAAATACCCTGGTATAGAGTAATACCCTGGTGTACAGTAATAGCTCAATACTGCCCAAGCCTAGTTATTAGTGACCTAATGCCTTTTTGTATTTCCCTCCAGATGGTCAGGAAGAAGTACGCACGCAGTGAGATGATGGAGATCAGCCTCCTTCCTGAGCTCTACAACTAACTCTTCCCAACAAGACACATGGCCCTCCTATGCCAACGCCCACCAGTGGTACCAGGACAACATGCCCCCATGCTCAGTATGACTGCCCCACACACACACACACACAGAGCGCTGTCCAATGGCTACTGCGCCCCTTCCCCTCATGTGAACAGCCCACGGCCAGCCACTGTTCTCTACGCTGAGCCCAAGTCCTCTGACTCATTACTACAGACACACACATATGAGGAACCTTTCTGAAGACGGCCTGTTATGACTCATTACTACAGACACACACATATGAGGAAGCTTTCTGAAGACAGTCTGTTATGACTCATTACTACAGACACACACATATGAGGAACCTTTCTGAAGACAGCCACTGTTCTCTGTTATGACTCAAGTTCACAAGTCTGTGCTGCACTATTTAATTTCAGCCATGTTCTGTTCTGACTTGTTTCTTTTAGGCATAGTTTTAATATGCAAATGTTTTTTATAAGATGGTCAAAAACCACATACTTATTTTTTTATTACAGTGCAGCTAAATATGAGGCTATATTAATTATTGCTGTGCCTTATTTTTTTTATATGATCCTTTGATAGATTGTTACTGATCAAACTGAGTTCTATAGTTAAGATCAAATATGAATGCCAATCAATGGCAATAGTTCCTCCATGAAACTGTTCATAACAAGGTCTGTGGATTATCTTGAGTAACCGGGTCATGATTTCTGAAAAGAGACAATGCTGTTGAGTTTTTCAAATGTTTTTCTTTGGCACTTTGAGCGCCACAAACTGAGTGCCATCCACTTCCATTGTATTGGAGAGAAGGCAGAAGCTCTGCGGCCGATATCTCCAAAACTCAAGCAAATAACACAAAACGATATAGATGGATAAATAGCACTATAGGTGAGAGGGAAAATGTATTTTGGATTTTAGGGTGAGCTGTCCCTTTAACGCGTTACATTTAGATACCCACCTGACTTAATGCACGTGTGCAGCACATTGAGGTAATGCTGTTTCATCTGGCGTCTCATGTGCTCTGTGTTGTAAACATTTGCTATACTGACAAGGTAGCACCTCTGTCCAGCTGTAAGGGCTGGGTGCTGAAACAACAACGCATGTGATTAGACCCCGGACTGCAACCTATAGGCTACAGCAGTGGTTTTCAAAGTGG
Organism: Poromitra crassiceps; assembly: GCF_964638095.1. NCBI lineage: Eukaryota > Metazoa > Chordata > Actinopteri > Beryciformes > Melamphaidae > Poromitra > Poromitra crassiceps. The sequence goes on along the minus strand of NW_028151907.1, from coordinate 9,961 downwards.
GGTCCGGCCCAGAATGTACGGCTATGTTGGTCATGGCTGGGTTTCATGCACTTTATGTAATAAAACATCTAAAAGCAAAAATCTTATCAAATGGGGGTCTGTGGTTCGGGGAGGCCCACCTCCCCTGAAAACCTCTGCTGTAGGCAAATTACCTCCTTCAAACCATGTTGGCACTGTGACAGTAAAAATGACAAGGACAAACAGCATCTGTCCAAGTCTGAGCTGCGTACCTGTAAGAAGGGCGTCATAATCATAGATGTGGGAATGTGTATGTTCCTCATCTGCTGACCGGCAGCAGACACCTTGGTGTGACGTGTTCCTCTGTGCAGCTGATGACCAGCTAAACATTCAAGGCCTGTCAAAGATGACATATTATTCCAATGTAAATAGTTTTTTTAATGTAAATATTTTGTATAAATGTATGTTTTGTATGTTTGTACAATGTTTTATATAAATGTGTTTTGTATGAATTCCCTAATTTGACTTTGTTTGAATTTTTTTAAAGGTCATTTTATTATTTAATTCCGAAAAACATGGTGAAAAATGATTTTGACAGTATTTTCTGATTTATGGAGTGATAAAAGGAGATATCCTCTGTAAAAACGTTTGTTTTAATATATCAACAAAATGAAATAAGAATTTTGAACCTGGCTTCATCCAATGTTCAGAGTTCTGTCCTGGAAATGTATGCAAATTAAGTAGATCATGCCTCATTTGCATATTTAAACATAACATCAGAAAACTTGTCATACAAAAGTAAATACTCAACTGGGGAAGTTTCATGCTCATATCAGTTTTTTCTTTTTACCATATTCACCTGTCATGTCTCACCTTCATTTTGGGCTAAGTGTTACAGCCATTTTTGAACTTTCCAATGTCCATTCCACTTGCCATAATACACAGGTAGGTTGGAGTGATCTTACACAGAGCCAATAACAAACTGATTCCACACAGTGATTGCAGTTTAGTCTGTTGTTTATTGTAGAGATGAGATGAACACACCAGTTTGTTTCCAATGCTGCTCTTGGCTGTGGTCTGGTGAGAACTGTGTGAGCTTCCCCTCACCTGTGCCTAACACAACTCTGTGATCCCATACCGCCACCAAGTGTCTAAAAATAATATTGCAAGATAATCTAAACAAAATAATATGACATGCCAACAATAAGCATAAATGACTCCTACAGTAAGGGTACCTCCAAAGTGCACATATTTAAACGGGTCATATCTGATGGTTGTATGTGAAATAACACTAGAAAACCACTGTATAGAGACATTACAGACAATTATATGAACACAACATGTTTAGAAGCAGAGATACACACACTTATTTGTGTGACGCTGCGACATGAAGTCCCCAGACTTCGACACCTGAATTTACATTGATCCAATAATGATATGTTATAGTATGTTATTTACATGTCCCTAGTGAGCACATTAAACCTTGAATCATTACTATTGCAATTTGTTCTGGGTCAAACCACAGATTGACTGAACTATATGCATTAATGATGAAGTTTAAACCAGTGTAGTGCAGTATCTGACTCCTGAAAGGCTTATAAAGACCAATGTGACCTCTTTTCCTCATTTAGAGAAGGAAATACTTTTAGGCTAATTAACCGACAGGGACAACTGATAGACACAAGTATGTATCCAACATAAGAATCAATGTGAAAGCTTTATTTTTTGACAGGAGAAAATAGAAATGACAGTTAATCACTGACAACTAGTCTCTTGGGAGCAAAAATGTAACACTACATACAGTGTTCCTTAATGTGTATGTCTCAACTGACATATGAATAAACACATTTCTTGGTCTGGGAAAGTATTCAGATGTTGTGCTATGGTACCCTACAATATAGGTATGTTGACACTATGGTTACACAGAGCTCAACAAAGAACACTCACTAAAAGGTTGTTGACACAGGCTTTCAAAAGAGCAAATCACTCATCGTATTATGTCTGTCATCTGTTAACAATTTTTGGAAGGATGACTTGAGAGTGAGCTGTGCTGCTGCTGCTTCTCCCCTGTGGCTTCTTCGTCCTGGATCCCACATCTTCCTCTGCATGTGCCTTCAACCTACACCTGTCTTTAAGCACATGGTCCCCATGCCTTCTTATGGCTATGGAACTCTGACCTAGACGATACAAGATACAAAATGCACTGTGAGAGATATATTTTATATCTCTTTGTTTACATTTAGATACACACCTGACTTAAAGGGACAGCTCACCCTAAAATCCAAAATACATATTTTTCCTCTCACCTGTAGTGCTATTTATCCATCTATATCATTGTGTGTTAGTTGCCTGAGTTTTGGAGATATTGGCCGTAGAGATTGCTGGCTTCTCTCCAATACAATATAACTGGATGGCACTCGGCTTGTGGTGCTCGAAGCACCCAAAAATTACATTTGAAAAACTCAACATCATTGTCTCTTCCCAGAAATCATGACCCGATTACTCAAGATAATCCACAGACCTTGTTGTGAGCAGTTTCATGGAGGAACTATTTTCTTTTGTACGAACTAGCTAGCAGCTAGCGGGTGTAGTTCGGTCAAAAGAAAATAGTTCCTCAACGAAACTGTTCATAACAAGGTCTGTGGATTATTTTGAGTAACCGGGTCATGATTTCTGAAAAGAGACAATGCTGTTGAGTTTTTCAAATGTATTTATTTGGCACTTTGAGCCCCACAAACTGAGTGCCATCCAGTTCCATTGTATTGGAGAGAAGGCAGAAGCTCTGCGGCCGATATCTCCAAAACTCAAGCAAATAACACAAAACGATATAGATGGATAAATAGCACTACAGGTGAGAGGGAAAATTTATTTTGGATTGTAGGGTGAGCTGTCCCTTTAATGCTTTACATTTAGATACCCACCTGACTTAATGCACGTGTGCAGCACATTGAGGTAATGCTGTTTCATCTGGCGTCTCATGTGCTCTGTGCTGTAAACATTTGCTATACTGACAAGGTAGCACCTCTGTCCAGCTGTAAGGGCTGGGTGCTGAAACAACAACGCATGTGATTAGACCCCGGACTGCAACCATTAGCCTATAGGGGGGGGAAAAATTTGAGGTTTTTTTCCCCCCTTTTTTAGCCATATTTAGAGTAATATATCATTTTAAATCAACATTAGGATTATACTGTTGTGATGTCATTATTCAGTATATTCTCTTTCATGTCACCACCTGCTCAGCTCTCCTGTCAACATAATTGTAACTAACAAACTGTTTTAGCCAAATTCATATCAAAATGACACCTACAAACACAGGTACACAACCCAAGCCGTACACAACACACAAAGTCATCATCGATAATAAAAAAAACATACAGAGGGACATTTATTCCCGATAGGAACGATTGAAAAATAAAATAAAATATATTATGTTGTTTTTAACTTTACACCACCTCTTTTTGTTACTTATTGGGTCATGAAACTGAAACCATGCATATAGCCACCTGCATACCTGACTTCGGGAGCTTGGCAATTGGCATCATGCATGATTAGCCAGTAGCATCCCAACGTGTCACACAGGTAACATTACTTAAGAGACAGACTAGACACTTACTTTCTTGGTTGTTGCTAAAAAATCTGTCAGTGTCACTCACTGTCTGTCGTTCACTCGCTCACTGTCTCGCAGCTCGCTCACCTTCAATTATCTCGCCAGGCAGACAGAGAGTCATCACTCACCACCATGCTGCTGCTCTCTCGGAATCAAGTTACCGCGGACGCGGCGTCAGATGACTTCCTGCCTGACCTGCCATTCGTTTTAAAATAAAAGCGATCCCGTGTTTTTCATGCTTTTCCATGCAGATTGTTTTATAAAAAAAAAAAAAAAAAAAAAAAAAAAAAAAAAATCCCTCTGAAATATTAGGGGAGGTCCGGACCTCCCCGTTCTCATAGCTAGTTACGGCCATGCCTTCATCATTGTCACTTTACATCAAATGAAAAATAAACACATTTATTTGTTTTTACATTTTTATTTCAAGTGCAGAAAACACGACACACTTTACATTGAAATATTAAAACACACCAGTGCATTTACAAGCAATAGAAGCACACAATGATAGAAGAATCTGGTCATTCATGTTCACAATATATAGATCCTTCCTTCTCATTCACAGTATACAGTATATAACTCTTGAAAAGATAATCTGCTAAAAAGGCTTATAGTGGGGCAGATTAGCAAAATGATTGTGCACTTTGTGAAAGAAGCACTAAACTTGGTACACATGTAGCCAAAGGCAATCAAAAAATATTTGGATATGGAGCCATCATGGATTTGTAATCTGTCGCCCGTGGCAACCATTTATTTCAAAATGGCCACCAGATAACCACTATAATTTTGCATTTGGTAATAAAAGCACCAGATTTGGTAAACATGTAGCTAAAGGCATTCCAAAATGATTTGAACATTTGGTCCCCATGGATTTTCAATATGTCACACTTTTTTTTTTCAAAATGGCCGCCCAGGTAACCAAAACCGTTGTGCTTTTTGTGACGAAAGCACCAGATTTGGTACACATGTTGCCCAAGTTATTCTAAAAATATTCAGTGTGTCACCAATGACAACTATTGTTTCAAAATGAATGCTAGATGACCACAACAATTGTGATTTGTGTTAAAGACATTAGTTTCACTTTTTTAGGCTTTTGGACCTGTAAGCTACTTGTAGGGGAGGCCACGTAGAGGCTGTCTTTGTCTCCCCCAATGTTATTGTTTTTGTATTTTTTTATGTATTTTTTGTATTTCTATATATTTTTTTATATTTTATTATTTTTTTGTGTTTTTCATTTTTTCATTTTTTTCGTTTTTTATTTTTTTGATAACGGCAATGATAAAGATAACAATATGAAAGTAGTAATTGCAATAAAACATTGTGTAGATTATTGTGATGTGGATGATATTGGTTTCACATCATATTTTATGATTCAGAACTTGAATCAGGAAATTCAGAATTGCTCAGAGACCATAACTCAATACTCGAAACAAGTCATAACATTGATTTGACAAACCTAGGATCTAACGTTATCACAGGAAAGTCTATTCAGCACTCCCCTTCACAGTAACAGAGAGCTGTGCAGTCTAATGCTGCTTTTTTGCACTTGCACTGCCTAACACAACCCTTTTTGCATTTACAAGAGACAAGTTCAGGGCTGGAATGGCCTGCATCTGGTAGGCATGTCCAGAAGGGTTCATAGTACCCCTCGGATGTCTGTGACCATCCCCATCCACATGGTGAAGGTAGTTTTGGTGTGGATACCAGCATCTGACCCCACACATGGCCTCCTTGATACACTGCTCTCTTTACATGCTCCTCTAAGGCAGCTTTTGTTGGAGGGATTGAGAGCACATTGTGCCTCTTCACAAACATCTTCTTTCTTGCTTTGTCTATTTCTTGACATGTGCTGGTTCGGTCATAAAGAAGGATAACAAACCTCTCGATTGTGGCCATTACCTCCTGTGGTATGTCATCTGGGGCAGAAGATAGTGTCAGCAGGGCATGTGTCAGCTCTGGAAAGACAGCCCAGACAGCCCACCCTGTCTTCTTCCCGTGGCCAGCAAAGCTTGATACAGTGTCGCAGCCCGTCAATGCGTGGAACATCGGAAGTGCACGTGCCTTTTCAGGTCCCAGCCCTGCTGCAATCTCATGGGCTGCGAGGTATCGGAAGTTCAGGCTCTCTGCAGAAGAAGCAGGTGTCTTGTCTCATTTCAGAAGGGCTTGATGATTGGGACCTTGTGCGCTTGTATTCTGTCTGTGGGTCAGGACTTTCACTGTCTGTTCCCAGTGCTCGCTTTTGTGCTCTTTGGAGCTTGGTTGCATTGTACTTGAGCCTACATGTTTTATGGTAGCGAGCTTGGTTTGCAACCATTGTTGCTTCAATACCTTGGCCCTCATCTAGTCTCTCAAGTGTGAATGTTGAAGGGAGCTGGCGAAGTTCTTTGAACTGGATCAAATGCTCTGCAAGTGATCTGTACCCACTACCCTTGTCTTGTCGTTTGGACTGCAAAGGACATGTTAATGCCTCTTCCTTGTGTTCTTGGCAGATAACACAGAGCTTCCAGTCAGTCTTGTCTGCACGAGAGGTTGATGGTCCTTGACCATCGACTTCCACAAGTTTGAAGTTCTTTGACATTTTCTTGGATTCTTGCAGTAAGTCTTTTGTTTCTCTCTTATAGAGGCACATCTATGTATGGGATTCAACTAGGTTTGGATGTGAAAATTGACCTACACCTAGCCCGATCGTTCATCCAATGCCATTTAATTCCTGTGCGATCTGTACACCATCCGGGTAACTATGAAAGTCATGCAAAGCCCCATTACCCTTGGCTCGGCTCTCCTGCGCTGGCACATCCTGTCAATTCAGGTGCGGCTATCTAACTACATCTAAATATACATAATATTAACTAGATCTGGGGCTAAAATTAGATAGCATTTAGGAAACTAAACTACACTACTAGCCTACTGTGAACTAGTGGATACAGAAAGTATAGCATTAAAGCATAGTGTATTTAGCTGACATTGAACCCCATGCTGAGTTTCACAGCAGTGGTGTCACCAGTGTGCCCTGGCTGTGTTTTGACATCCACTCTATTCAAATAATTTTGGAATGCCCTTGGCTACATCGGTCCCAAATTTGATGTTTTAATCGCAAAATGCTCCATATTTGTGGTTATCTGGCAGCCATTTTGAAAAAAAAAGGTTGCCATGGGTGACATATTGAAAATCCATGAGGGCTCAATATCCAAATCATCTTGGAATGCCTTTAGCTACATGTGTACCACATTTGGTGCATTTATTACAAAATGCTCAATTGTTGTGGTTATTTGGTGGCCATTTTGAATTAAATGGTTGCCATGGGCGACAGATTGAAAATTCATGATGGCTCCATATCCAAATCTTTTTTGATTGCCTTTGGCTACATGTGTACCAAGTTTAGTGCTTCTTTCACAAAGTGCACAATCCTTATGAAATTTCTAGCTAACACCCCACTATTAACTCATTGAATGCCAATGACGACAGCTGTCGTCAATTCAAATACTGACGTAGAGTGCCAAAGACGACGATTGTCGTCAATTGCGTTTTTTGACGGTGGGACGTGGATCAATCCCTGATACATCTCTGGTACAACTATTGTAGCTATTGGAGGTCTATAACCTATTTTACAGAACCCTTAGGTGGCGACAGTGCTCTCCACATAACAGAAAGGCAAGGAAAAAACAAAGAAGAAGTCGTTATGGAAACGGAAATCGCATCGCATCCGTATGCATCGATATGCTGAAGCACGTTACTGCAGCTGTGCCTGCAGCAGCCAATCTGCTCCCACAATTGAGCCGCTCCGTGTCGGTTGCGACAGCACAGCCGCACATCCACACCGTGCAGTTGTTATTATTCTCAACTGGAAGCATCGTTGCCGGTGACAAACACACGCGGAACGCTGTAAAAAAAATGGATGTTGCGCACCCTTCACTGTGCGCACAGCAAACTCAGCAGAGAGCCACCACAGACAGGAGGAGGAGTGTGCAGTTGAGGCGAGGCGGGGCGGGGCGGGGGGGGGCACGCAGAGCAGCACGCAACACCCAGACAGACCCAGGCAGCAGGACAGGATTGACAAACGCAAGCCAGAATATCCGATGCCCACCAGCAGCAAATCAAGACCAGCAAGAAGCTGCAACCAGCAGCGCACGCAGGGGCCAGCGCTGCTGGTTGTAGCTAAAAATATTATTCTGCCAAACAAAATTCCCTGGCCTAAACTGTTTTATTGAAGGAAATTATTTTTGAGGTGTGACTACATTAGAAAAGATTAGCTTCAGAGTCAGTGATGTGCTTGAAATGTTTAATTTCACAAAAGGCCAATTATCTCAGCTTCTAGAAAAAAATTGCTGTTTTTGGATGAATCAAGCTATCTTCTCCGGCTCATAACTAAAGAACGGAAAATGGGATCAATAAACTTTTTTTTGCAGATGATAGAATAGAGTCTCATCGTTCTTTGTGCGTGTTCAGTGTTTACATAGTAATATCACACAATATTCTGTGGGCCTCGAGAAATCACTGAAAACGCTCTGAAACTCTGGCACTGGGAGCGTCCATTCTCCAAAAGTGGCTGGCACTCAATGAGTTAAATGTAAATACAAATGCAAAGATAATGGAAGAGTTTGCTTGAAGTTGAAAGGTTGTTTAGTTACTAAAGGAAAGCCCAACCTTTTCTAATTCAAGGTCACTTCTGATTGTTAAAACATTTCCGAGGACCACCTTCCCAAATACATGATAGCTTATCATTCTGACGTGAGAGGTCCTCCGCATCCCACTAGGTGGTGCTCTGAGGCCCACCAGTGGGCTGCAGCCCAGTGGTTGAGAAACACTAGTTCAGTACACCACAGAGAGTGTGTTCACGCCTTCAGACTCTGTAGAGATCCACTGCCTAGCCAATGAGCCTGAAAAACAACAACAACAACAACACATTAGTAAGTTAACCAATTTGCAAAGTGTTTTGCAGATTAGTGTAGCCTATTGTCTATTAAAAAAAAAAAAAAAAAATCTGAGTTGTGGTTGTGGTCAGTAGCATAATGTAAACATGTCATCCGAATGACACTGGCACTCCACCGGCCAAGTTTAATCAAAATCAGACCAGCAGTGTAGCAATCACGGCTTTTCAAAGTTTGACATTTTGAGCCAGTTGTAATGACAAGAGCTGCTCAGTGCTCACCCAGCATCACTGTTGGGTCTGTTGAAGTTGACAGCAGCATCCTGGACCTCCTCCTGTCTCTGGGGCTGAGCTGATTGGATGGCAGAGTCGAGAGGATCCACCTCCTGTCTCTGGGGCTGAGCTGATTGGCCGGCAGAGTCGAGAGGATCCTCCTCCTGTCTCTGGGGCTGAGCCAATTGGATGAGGGAGTAGAGAGGATCCTCCTCCTGTCTCTGGGGCTGAGCCAATTGGATGAGGGAGTAGAGAGGATCCTCCTCCTGTCTCTGGGGCTGAGCCAATTGGATGAGGGAGTAGAGAGGATCCTCCTTGTTCTCAGAGAAGGGGATGCTGCTGTAGTAGTGAAGCTCAGGCTGCTCTGTTGGTTTGCTCTGTGCAGCAAGGATGGGGCTCTGGCCTACAGCTGAGATGGTGTCATATACATGACCAGGCTGGTTTGACTGATGGGTAGAGAACATAGAATATGAATATATATATATATATATATATATATATATATATATATATATATATATATATATATATATATATATATAACTGCAGTGACCATACAAATAAAGGAAAATATATTTCTGTGGCACTAGTAAGATATTTATGACAGACCAATTTAAGAAATAAGAGCAAGGGAGAAAAGGTGTAACATTTCCTAAACAATGTTTATATTTTTGCAATGGACTTGTTTAATTACTGTACTTAACCTGCACAGAGTTGCCTGTTGTCCCAGGTCCAGGGGGTTGAGTGGAGGTCCTCTTTCTTCTGATTAGTGTAACAAATGAATGAATGAATGCATGACTAAATTAATGAATACATTTTAGACAAGAGATTGAATGTCATTGTTCTGAAACAGAGCACAGCTCACCTCATCCACAGGAAGACAGAGAGGAGTATGACAGCCAGGAGAACAGCAGCGGTTCCTGCAGCTGCTGCTATTGTCCATGTCCACGTCCATGTCCCTGTGTCTGTGATCCAATGAAATGTGAATTAGGTGGATTTTCTTTTTAAGTTAATTTATTGATGTTAAAGCGTGAAGTTGTCCATCACTAGAACAGATTTCTGTCACTTGGACTCCAGAAAGACTGTAGATGCCTGATTGATCTACAAATCACTTCCATACAATACCAAATCTAATCTGTCCCATTTACTGTATTTCTCACATTATTCCAGTGGTGGAGCATCTACCTGCATGCATTCATCTTCAGCAAAGGTAATAATAGATTTAAGATCTTGATTTCCAGTCTTCTTGAAACAGATAT